>NC_081436.1:40831824-41131824 GCF_949786415.1 Peromyscus eremicus | reverse complement strand
GGATTACCTCCATACTGCTTTCTATATTTTCTGGACTTCCTGTCTCCCAATGGTTATGGTTAAAAGATGCTATCTCACAGGCATTTTACAGTGGTCTGATACATTAAGATCCTCTGTTGGTTCATCAATTTTTGTACTCATGTCTTTGACCACTCACTTCCTCTTTAATGTAGGTTAATTTAATGTGGTGACTCTTCAGACAGCATAATGACATAATGTAGTGAAGCAATGACAAAGAATTTCAAGATCCAAGTCTTAAAAAGACACAGAAACTCATGCCTTTGCTTTCTCAGGAGCCATTATCTACCATGAGATAAATCTGATTGCCTTTCTGGAGATACTATTGAAAGAGGCAACTGTGCCTCATTTCTTATCTTCTAAAGTCCCCTCATAATTGCTGATACTGCTTCTAGACCCCGAATTAAGATAAAAACATGTCTTAGTGGTTTTTGCATATGTACTTTTGGTAATTTATAAGCCTTTAAGCTTCCTGAGGATAGAAACCATGTGTTTCTTAATTTTACATGTCACACAATATCCAATACTGAACTCATAATCCACATTAGGTAAAAATTCAAGGAAGATTCTCTGAGTGACTAATCAACAGAAATTTACCAAGTCTATCTTGGCTCACACCATAGGTGGTTATTTTTTCCATTGTCTCACTTCTTAGGTTTTTTCCTTGCATTTTTCTTTGGTGAGAGAGAAAAGGAGAAAGGGGCATATTTTGAAATATCTACTGGGCCAGTTCTATTCCAAACACTGTCTGGTGGATTTTTATTCAGCCCTGTGAGGCGAGCAGTAAGCTGTGCATGCAGGGCCACACAGGTGGTAACTGGCAGAGCTGGTGTGTTGACTTCAAGAAGTCATGTTGTTTTCATTACATGATGTTTGTGGTTGAGCCAGGCCTCCTGACAATTTTCACAATTTTTCTCTAGCCCTCAGGCCAACTCATTTTCCGTTCCGATTCCATTATAATGAGATGGGGGACATTTTAGAATATGTAGTTCTTACTTACACTCTGCTTTTTTCCCTTTCAGACACTGGCAGAACTCTAGAGCTTGAGACAGTCAAAATGATTGCTCATGATAGATTAATTCAGAATGAAGACACAACAGTTCTGGAATGGCCTTCATAATCAACTGGAAAAAAGGGCTTGATTTTACTCAGACTCCTCCCCACCACCCTGTAAAACAGTCCTACATGGTGATCATAATCTGGGGAAGATTTCTTCTGGGGTTCATGGCCACAAACAGAAAAGAAAGAACTCAGTCAAGCCTGGTGACACATAGGTCAACGTCATTGCATTTCCAAGCAAAGGAGGAAGAGTTTCATTCTAGGAATCACCTCTAAAATCAATATAGCTCTTGACAGCTAATGGCTACAGTTAGAATGTGCAGAACAGAGGGGACGAGAAAGGCTGGAGGCAGTTAAGAAGGTGGAAGAGCCAAGAAAAACCGTGGCATTGACCTTAGATGGTAAGTGCTGGTCATTGCTTTTCAGACCTACACACCTGCTGGGCTTGTCTAACCAAGATGCTAACTGGAGAGGAATGCAACATCTTCTTTGGGTCAGACCCAACCTGAACTTTCTGGACAAGGACCTGTGACCCCCAAGGCCAGGATCCAGTACCCCTCTCCCCAAATCAATCCCAAACTTTAGAGTGTCATTGCAACTTTGCTTTGCTTCTAACTTGTGATTCATATGGTGGGGAAGTTCTAGTCAGTTGAAACTTGACTTCAATTCTTGAACCACCTAGCACACTTTCCTGGTATCGAAATTTCTGAACTGGACACAAGAAAATTTCCAATTAGAATCAATCCCGAATTCTTCATTTCTCATTAATTTATGGATATTTTTTTCTGTAAGATTTAGCCAAAAAATTCAACTTCATAGGTTAATTACTTATGCAGTTATCTCCTTCATCTGATTCTTTTATATATCTATGCATGATATATACATATGTATATATCACACATATAATGTATGTGATGTGTAGTTGTAACATTACATTGAATTTATAAAAATAACTCAATTACTTAATGTGATTATAATAACAAATTCTAATATAGAATGTTTTATGTCAGAAAGTCTTCTGACTTCTCCTTATACTACTTTTCATACATCCAATTTTTTTAACCACACAACAATCTTATAAGGTTAGTCCTATTTTTTTACCCCCATTCTCTAGATGAACAGCTACAAACAGAGGTTAAATAAGTCATCCACATTCTCTCTGATCCATCTTCTGTCTCCTGAGTCCTTGCTTTGCCTTCTATTCCCTTTACACTACCAGAGTTGAAGCTGCCATGCTCTGAATACATTCTTACATGAATTCATATATTGAAATCCCAACCTACGTGGTAGTTATGTTGAGGCAGAGCCTTGAGGAGGTGATGAGGTCATGAGGATGGGGCCTCCCTGTGAATGGTGGGATCAGTGCCTTTTTATAAGAGCTCCCAAACTGCTAGGTTCCATTTTCTAACAGGTAAAAGACACACACCCAGGATATGTTCTTTACACCCCAAAGAACAGGCCTCTACTGGGCATCAAATCTGCTGATGCCTTGATTGTGGACTTCCAGCCTAGAGAACAGAATAAAATTTCTGTTGTTTGTAAGCTGTCTGTTTTATGGTGTTTTGTTGTATCAGCTTGAAAGTGGTGGAGGATGCCTGTAATCCCAACAGTTGGTAGGTGAAGGAAAAAGGATTAGGAACTTAAGGCTGGCTAGCTTTGACTTGATAGAAAGTTCAAACAATAACTTATCATAAACAAACAAAATCATACAAACAAGTGAAGTTTTAAACAGAAAATCAATTATGGATAGGGATGACATTTCTTTCAAAATTTAGTAATACTGTTATCTATAGGAGCTCATGCTTACACATATAATCTTTGAGAAAAGATCTCATGTGGCCCAGGCTGATCTTCAAATTTCTCTGTAGCTGAAGATGACCTTGAACTCCTGATCCTCTTGTTTCCCTTTCCTAATTTCTGAGATTATAGGTATGTGCCACCATGCATAGTTTCATTCCTTCAGTCATTTTGTCATTGGACATTCAGCGATGACCATGTGACAATATGTATCTGCGCATACTAATCTTAGAGAGTGTGTGTGTGTGTGTGTGTGTGTGTGTGTGTGTGTGTGTGTGTGTCTGTGCATGTATGTGCGTGTGGTGTTGGGGCAGTTATTTCCTGTTCATTCTCAAATATAAATTTATTCTTTGTTTAAGTGACTCTCACATGCTTCCTTGGACAATGTCAAACTCGGACAATGTCAAATTCTTTTAATTGCTTGTACTTTTGAAAAAGGTGAAGTAGAGTCAAGAGAGAAGAAACAAAATTAGCTTTATGAAATCTACTTACACAGTTGAATGCTGAGTGAAGGTGACAACCAGTTTGCTACATAAACATCCTCTTCTGACTTGATCTACTCATGCTCTAGCCCTGAAGTGTTTGCCCTTCCTAGCTATTGCTGATTGAGCTACAGAAATATGTATGACTCCATGTGAATGATAAGGTGAATTAAGAGATATAGCTAAATTAAATTTGCCTCTTGGGAAGTCATATTCAGTTGAGCCTTGAGTAACTGAATGGGGTCCTGACTAAAAGAGGTAGCCAAGAGTGTCAGAATAAAACAGAAATCAGAGACCGAATTGTCTGGGGGATAGAAGGAGGAGTAGAAATGCATGTCCTATGAGGTTGGTGTTTGTTTAAGTTTTTTTTTTCTTCTGGCATTTCTGGCCTGTTATAGATTCCTATCAAAAACATTCTGGTGCTTTACCATAATTGTCAAGAATTTCTTTTTTCTTGACACAAAATGACCCTTGATTTTAAAAGACATTGATCACTCATCTTTCTTCCAGTAAGAAAACATTTGGGACATTTCCTACCAAATCCTAAAAACTATGAGGCATCTTCCATGGTGTCATTGGCTCTACCCATCATCAGATTTTCATTCCTTCACTGTTTAAATGTAGAACACCCTACAATATTCGTTTCTGACCACTGCACAACTTCGCTTTTGACCACCCACAATCTTTGCTTCTGACCATCCCACATCCACAATCTTTGCTTCCTTTTTTAACAAAGAGTGCCTGTAGCAGTGATATTCTTTAGTGGCCTAAAAGGCACAAATAATGATGAGGTTAAGCTAAAGTGACTCTGATTTCAGTGAGGGGGCAGGAGAGCAATTTTGCTCATTGCTTTATAGATGCTGGTGATGTGACAGGGAGCCACATCAGTCTGCTCCTGGTGAATGTATTGAGTGGTGTCCAAAATCAGTGGATACAATGGGTAACAAAATGGGTTTTAATGAGAACTTAGAAGTCCTAGAAAAAATCAGAGGGAGTGACTCCTCCTTGGTGGGTAGACCTGGGGATTTCTCCATTCATTTAAATACCTGCTGATGAACACAAATGCAGAAAGGCTATAGAGACTGTCTATCTGCCAGGTTTTCCGTGTCTGGAGTGGGGGACTGGATTCTGGGTTATATAGTCTTTAAAATCCCCCTCTCGTTTTGTGGTTGACTCGGTGCTCATTAGAGCCTATCCATCTGCTAAAGTGTCCACAAGATGTGTATTCATGTGACTCCTGAGTTAAGTGTGAAATTACCTGTGTTTCTGATGGGCTTCGCGATGGAGAAATCTAGTCCACGATGTTGAGTGCTCACTCTGCCACTCTTCACATGGAATTTCCAGCAAAATAAAATTAATATGTGAAGATCAAGGTGGGTTCTTTTAGGAGAAAAATAAGATGGATACCACATGGGGATGCAGCAAATGAAGTTTTGAGTAAATGAAGCGATGTGTCTAACTGGAGGCCTTGGCCTGGTGTTCCATATTGAAGGTGCACAGACAAGATGCTTTCTTTTCTCTTCTCCTCTTCCACCTGCAGTTTTCAAAGACTCTTTGCTTTTTAAGATCTGCACAACCATGTGTAGGTATACAGCCTTAACCTGTATCCTTAAGAAATTAGTTCAACCTATTCTTAGTTGAATTAGTTCAACTTATTGTTAGTGCCAAGATACTAAAAGGACTTCACGGGGAGAATAATTTCTTCCCTCTTGGAAGCGGGACTAATTTGTGGATAAATACTTCCTGACTGACCACAGGCATGGACTGCACATACAGGTATTTGGAGGAAAAATTGAAACACTGGATCAGTGAAAAAAGAATTAAGGGACAGTCAAGCTGAAGCTAAGTAGTGACATTTCTCATTTAACAAAGGGAGAAAGTTGCAAAGGTAGGATCCACTCCCTTGGGTTATAGGTTTAAAAGCCTAGCAGAGAGTATAATAATACAATATTTCAGGACAAGAGAATTTAAAAATTTGAGTACTATATATTAGTCTGTTATTCAGAAAATACGGAAGGGTGACTTTTGCTTTGTGAAGCATAATCTCTCCCTATATGGGAGAGTGGGGCCCAGCTCTGGGTGTCAAAATGATAAAATGCAATAGGGATTCCCAGGAATGATAGCAAGGGCTTCTTTTTCTTGGTAGCACTTAACTTGTCACTGTGAAGCCAGCTGTTTATTGCAACAACATTAAAAAGGGAGCCCATCTCCCAGGGCATTGGGACCTCACTTTCCATGACCTCACAGCCATGAACTTGACTTCAATGTCAGCTCTTTTCCAAAGTCACATTTAGAAGTAGATGGAAACTCACAAAAAACATAAATCTGACAAGAGGCACACAGCTTTTCCATGGATGGGGCATTTTCTTCTTCAGGTTTCACTCTCTGAATCTTGTTGAAAGTACATAACAATCTTAGAAGCTGAAACTCTATTTTATTACTTTTTTCTTATCAACTTTTAGATTTATTTCTTTTTATTTTATGTGTATAAGTGTTTTGCCAGCGTATATTCCTGTATACCATGTGTGTGCCAGGTGCTTGAAGAAGCCAGAAGAAGGCTTCAGATCTTCTGGAACTGGAGTTACAGATGGTCATGGGACACCATGAGGGTGCTGGGAATAGAACCTGGGTCCTGACAGAGTAGACAGTGTTCTTAACTGCTGAGCCATCTCTCCAGCCCTGCTTTATTATTTTAGATGAGGAAACAAATACACTATATTTAAATGACTTTCTCAAGTGACCTGGAGAAGAATGAACATGAAATGTTCACAACTGAATTCAGTTTTCTTTACCACAACACCTGCCAACAGACCTTTCCTAGGGGCCCATGGTAGTTTGAGTGGAATTAGTCCCATAAGCCCAAAGAGAGTGGCACTATTAGGAGGTGTGGCCTTGTTGGAGTCGGTGTGGTTTTGTTGGAGGAAATGTGTCACTGTGGGGGTGGGCTTTGAGTTCTCCTATGCTCATGCTAATCCCAGTTTCACAGTCCACTTCCTGTTGCCTTCTGATGAAGATGTAGCCAGCACCATGTCTGCCTGCACTCTATCATGCTCCCCACCATGATGATAATGGACTGAACTTCTGAAAACCATAAGCAAACCCCAATTAAATGTTTTCCTTAAGAGTTGCCGTGGTTCTCAAAGCAATGGAAAGCCTAACTAAGAGAGGGCCCCACAGTTTACATGACGTCTGGTAAAATCTCTTGATCAAAGCGACTTAGTTCATCCCACGTCTCCTGCTCCTCTCACATTCTGCTAACAGACTGATGAACAGTGTATTTCAGTGGATGATTTCAGTTGTCTGCTAATGTTAGAGTGCAAATGAATCACAACATAATTTTTTGAAAGTAAAATTTCTTCATCTTGTTTCTAGGGATTTTATGGGTGAGGGTCTGGGAAGGACCAGACCCTTCTTTTTTTTTTTTTTTTTTTACACTTATCCTTAGTTTCTCTGTGTGTGGTGATGCACCACACTTCAGAATCATAGTTCATGTATTTTTTTCTACTTAATTAAGCAGTATCAAGTAGAGACCTAGATACTTTGTTTTTCTCCTGTGTTTTTGTCTCTGAATTCATAATGTTTAATCATCTCTTAGTTCTCTCAACATGTTCTTCCTGGAGTTAAGACTCTGCCACCAAATTATATAACTGTTATATAACTTGATATGATCAAAATTGTTTTAGGCTCATTTGCTTTGAATAGTTCCACCCAGTTTCTCATGTTGCAGTGATATAGAAATAGGCAATCTTTTAGCAATTATGTGTCTCCTAGTTTGAACAGCTTGGAGCCTGGTGTATTAAGAAGGCCCAAAATTTACTTATAAGATTTGTCTTTCAACTACTGCACTGTGCAATTCTCATAACTAATCCCTGTAAGCCATTGGGTTCCTCTTCTGTATTTCTCTGAGAGTCACGATAGCTACCTCACAAGACTGATGTGAATATTAAAAACAAGATGAGGCATGTTGATTTTCTAAACTGCAAACATTAAAGAAATGTCTGTTGGCTTAGTTTGTGCAGACTTCAGCTACTTATCAGTGACTTTTTCTGAAGGGTAGCATAGTTGAAACAAAATTGAGCTATTGAAGCTGGTTTCTTTCAATTCATGGGTCATAATCCCCAAGCCCCATCCAGAATGCACATCTGTACAAGCCTATAAGTAGATAGCTTTAGGAATGATGGAGAGAGAGAGAGAGAGAGAGAGAGAGAGAGAGAGAGAGAGAGAGAGAGAGAGACAGAGAGACATCAGACATCCCAACACGGTATCTATTCTCTACGCTTGCCATGTGGACTATGCCCATTCCATGGGTAGAGAGATGAAAGTGTAATCCCAATGAAGAGAATATGGCACCCTTCTGCCCCCACAGAGCTGCAAAGGGAGATATCTTCATTTGTGGTGTCAGGCCATTGTGGGTAAAGGACACAGTGAAGAGTGAGGATGGGTGCACTTCAGGAGTCTGAAGCTTTGGACCAAAGGAAGTTTCCAGAAAGAAAAGTAGTGTTGTGTTCGGATGGGGAAGGAAGCAGCAAGAGCTGAGGCAGCGGAGAGTTGCCACCCTCTAAGGCTTATTGACAGGGGAAGATCATGAAGGGCTGAAAGGGAAGGATTGATAGTAGATGGGTCTCCACTGGGGATCCTGAGGATTAACTGGGGGAACTCGGGAAGGGATGTAGAGGCCTGACCTGTTGGTGTTTCTTCCAGCTCTCTTCTACACTAGACTGGATCTTCTTTTTTTCCTAAGCCTTCTTTTAGATAGGTCTTCTTTGTGCAGATAACACCCAAAATATATCTTTAGTTAATAGTGCTGTGAACTTTAAAAGGCCATAGGCTTCTGACTGGTCAACAACTCTACCTTACATCTTTTGGGTCTCTTTAACTCAACACGTCTCCAAATACAACATTAACCAAACATGCAACTTGATACTAATTTTTCATTCCTTGGATACTTTTATGACTCACATATATTCACTTGCACCAGTCACTTCCTTTCTCTTTATTCAGTCATTGTATTTCATTCATTTTTTAGCTCTGACAGTTTTCTAAATAGTCATGATTAGATTGCATTGCTTCACCCTGCAGCTGTAAGCATGGCTACTTCACCGTTCAGATGAATCCCTGTTGCCAGTTGGCTTCTCAGCGTCTTCTGCTCCAGTTCCTTATTTTGTCTTCAAGTAGATATAAGAAGGATTATTTTAAAAGGCAGCTTTAATTCAAGTCTTTGTGATCTTACACTGTTATTAAAGGGAGGACTGAACTCAATGTGGACGATGTGGACATGCATGCTGGTATCAATTCTTCCTCTAGTTCTGGTTTCTAGTTCTCTAGGGTCTCAGTTTATTGGAAGAGTTCATCTCATTCACACCAGAGACACCTTTTACCTCTTCATCCAGCTAACCCTTTTATTTACAGGCCACTCCAGAGGATGGTGGTATGAGGGATCAAATGCAGAGTCACTCTTCTATGTTGTGTTCTCCTAACTCCTTGTGCTTCTCCTTCATGCCTCTCTAAACACTTATCCAGTTCCTAGCACAGGTGACATAAAACCTAGTAGATAGGCAGTCAATAGCTATTTAGGAATTAAATGAATATGAAACACTGGGACAACTTCTTTACAAGGATCACATGACATTCATTTCTGCAGCCTTCTACCCAGTGGTTTGTGAAACCTTCCTTTTAATGGGCCAGACTAACTCACAAGCCAGGCATCTAAGATTGTTAACAAAATAGCACATTTCTTTCTTTCTCCTAAAAGTAATTACTGGTTGCTAAATATTCAAACATACATAGAAAAAGCAGCTCATTACACTATGTTAAGAAATAAATTACTATTCCTAATTGCTTCTAGTAGTTAATTACTTCTAATTATTAGTCTGAGTAATAAATTACTGCTTCTTATTATGTTGTGGGCACAGTTGGAGCATTCAAAAATGCTATTTTCACTGTTGTTTACATCAGAATGTGTTTACAGAATTATAGAGCCATAATTACCCAGAATAGCTGGTACCACAAAATAATGAACATTTGATAAATTCAATTGAAATATGTCACCTTTTTTTGTCAGCTTATTTAGGAGATCAGGCATTAAAATGAGAAACCATGCTTGACTTTTCCAGTCTCCTCAGGGAGGAGCAATGTGTTAAAATTGAGGTTTTTGTTTTGTTTTGGTTGAATGAGAACTAAATTAGAATTTCTTTTGTTATCTTAAACAAGAAAAATATGCAGGTCCCTAATAGTGCAGAAATTAGGTTACACTACCAGCATACAATTTACAGGATGAAATAAATTATGGCTACTTCAAAAGAGTTGCAAGAAATATTGAAGAGTCCAGAACTATTTTTTTTTTTAAATTTTAGTTGTAACAGCTCTAAGGTACACAAACCAAGTAGGTAACTTAGAAATTTCCAGCGGTCTGTTTCACTAGGTAGGTTGAGAAGAGAGTGACAAAAGATGGTAGCCATGGCCAATTGTGGGCTGACATTTGGAAAAAAAAAACACTCCCTGCTAATTATAGCAATCAACTATGACCATTGTTTCCCCATCTCTGGCCCTACTATCTATTTCTGTCACTATCGCTTGTGTGCTAGATAGATGAGTGTGATTGAGATAATCTTTATTGTCATCTACAGGATTTAGAATCATCCAGGAGACAAATCTGGGCTTTTTGGACTGCTTTAATGAAAGTGGGAAGACTCAACCTGAATGTGGGTGTTACAATGCTGTGGGCTAAGTCTGGGGACTGAAGTAAACGGAGAAACAATTAAGGAGTGGACCAGCATCCATGTCTGTCTTTCCTAGCTGTGGACACAAGGCAACCCAGGTCCTTTGTGTTCCTCGCCGTTATACCGCCCCTGCTACATGGTAGACCTTACCCTCAGACTGTGAGCCCCAGTGGATCCTTCCTTAAACTACTTTGTCAGACATTTGGTCAAAGCAATGAGAAAAACCAATACAACAGATTAGATGTCACCCACATGCCTGTTCCTGTGTAATCCCTTCTGGACCATAAACAGGGGCGGTACCTTGCTTCTAACCATTAGAATGCGACCAAGATGATAGGATGCTTGTGATTGCTTGAAAGTGATTGAATGATTAGATATGTAGGTTTGTAGAACCCATTTCTTTCCCTTGCTGGCGCTGGAGAAACCAAATTGGGACCCCCCCCCCCCCCCCCCGGGCAAGGATCTATGGTTATCATGGAGTTGAGCCTGTTCCCCAGTCAACAACTAGCAGGAAGAGAAAATATCGGTCCTTCAGTCCCACAGCTGTGAGGAACTGAATTCTACATACAGCCTAATTAAGCCTGGAAATAGATCATCCCCAGGGAAGCCTCAAGTGAAACGTCAGCCCCATTGGATACACCAATTGCGGCTTTCTGACCTCCTAACAGAGATCTCAGTAAAGCCAGTATTTTAAGCTTTTGGACTTGTGGCAACATTGAATTTAGAAGAGCCTGCATTTCCTCTTCTTACTGTCAATGTTAATTATGGAGTCCTAAGAGGAGGCCTTCATGCTAAGGTTACTAAAGCTGTAAGCACTACAGTTCTCAACTGTTCTTATATGGTCTAGTATACAATGTAGTCAGTAAAGCACGGGACTTGGGGAAGAAATCCTAGTGGGCTGAAACACATGGAATTGCCATTTCAGTGGCTCTAAACTTGGGGGATGTCAGTAAACTCAAAGATTTGAGCTCAACTCTTCTGCTAGCAGCCGTTCACTAGGAATCAGTCTCTCTTTGTTTCTTCTTTCCTTCCTTGTCAAATCAGGAATAATAAAATATGATGTGTTTTAGCATTTGATCCACTTTGCCTCATTCTATGCTCATTGTCTCCCATGGTAGATGTTAATTGCACCACCTTTCAGGTGAGGAAATTGGAACTCAGAGAGGCACATAAATAAAGTCACACAGAAGTATCCAATGGATTCAAATGTGCCTTGGCTGATTCTAGCTCACATGCCTTTTTTTTTTTCCTTCGAGACAGGGTTTCTCTGTGTAGTTTTGGTGCCTGTCCTGGAACTCATGCTGTAGACCAGGCTGGCCTTGAACTCACAGAGATCCGTCTGGCTCTGCCTCCCTAGTGCTGGGATTAAAGGCGTGTGCCACCACCACCCGGCTACCTTTGATTTTGACATCCTGTAATTCTTCTTTTATGGCAGCATTACTAGCAAGGTCAAACATCCAGAACACACCCAGGTCAGACATCCATCTGAATGTATTCTAGTGCCATTTTTCTGTGTCTTTGGGAGACTTCCTTTACCTCTCTTGGCATAAATTTGATAGTCTAAAATATATGTAGAATCAAACTACTTTATTAGATTTTTTTTATGATAATCAATTGAAATCGTGCTGCAAGCTAAGGACATACAAAAAGTATTATCTATTTTTGCTGGTAGCATGAGGCTAAAATGGGTTGAAATGGATCAAAACGTTTTGGAACAAGTATCTTGGCATATCTGTTAAGATTTTTTGCAAACATAATCCTTAAGTATTCAGAAAGCAGAGTGCTCCTTATAAAATTAGTGTGAATCACCATAATGACCACCTAATTAAGCAGCATGTCCAGGGGAATTAGCCAAAGAAAGGAAAGGAGAAAAACACTTGCTTGTCATCAGAGCATGTGAGCAATTTGTAAGCAAAAATAAAGAAGTTTTTGATCTGAAGAAGTTCCGGGCCAGCACAAGCATGCTGGCACTTCTTTATGAGCAGTGAATACCAGAGCCCACTTTTTCTTTTCTCCTTCTCCTTAGCTGTTCAGGCAAAGATCATCACACGAATAATCCAAAAACAAAAAGCATTCAGATCAGAGGGGTGATATCATCTGATTTGAATTTTAAGGTCACACTGCCCACTGGTTGACAATATAGACCAACATGGAAACAGGAAACAGAGGTGTTACCATAACCATCTAAGTGAACACAGGGCTACTATGGTTACTGTGGAGAGGGTAGGAATTGCTTGAGATGGTATTCACTCAAAGTTTTAAAAGCTAGCTTTATTCACTTGGTTCTACGTGTACATGATTTGCTAGTACTGTGTGTGCTCGGTGTCCTAAGCAGTCAAAAGAGGGCATCAGACACCCAGAAACTGGAGTTACTGATAGTGTGAGCCACCACATGGTGGGGTGTGAGCCACCATGTGAGTGTTGGGAGGCAAACCTGGGTCCTCTATAAGAGCCACAGTTGCTGTTAACCACTGAGCCATCTCTCCAGGCATGGAATTCACTTTAAAGTGAGAAGTATAAGATGCATGAGTTGTTTCTATAAGGGAGAGAAAGGAAGGAAAGGGGGAGAAGGGGAGAAAGAGGAAGGGGGGAGAGGGAAGAGAGCAGAGACAAGGAGAAACACACTGAGAGAGACAGAGACATAAACACAGACACAGAGACACAGACACAGACACAGACACACACACACACACACACACACACACACACACACACACACACAGACTGAGAGAGAGACTGAGAGATTAAGATGAATCTGGATTTTGTTATGAGCCCCTAGAAGCACAGGGTTGCTAGAACTGGATACTGAGACAGGGGTAACTGCAAGAGAGCTTGGCCAGAGAGGAAGAGTAAGAGTTCAAACGTGTGCACATTAGGCTTCGGGTGGCAACATTTTCAGAGAGGTGTCAACAGGTAGAGGAAAATGTGAGTGTAGATCTCGGGTGAGTCTGGGTCAGCAATGTGCATTTCGAAGCTGTCAGGTTTAGACACATAGCTTAGAATCAGGAGCCCTGAGGAGATCTTCAAGGGACTTGGAGATCCAAGAGGAGCTGATGATGGCTTGGACTTAGGTGGCAGAGGTGGAAGTGGAGAGGTGGGCTTACAGCTGGAGTGGGTGGGCTTGAGAGACAAAGGTGCCCAGGAATGACTCCAAGCTTCTTTGACTCGAGACATGGGAGGGAGAAATGGAGTTGGCTGTTATAGAGGTGGATAAACTGGAGGATGCACAGGTATTGGAATGTCAACCAGAGCTTTTAGTGCCTGATTGTGAAGGATGGGTCTGGACAGTTGTAAGTGGGCAAAACTGGATGAGTGGAGGAGGAGTTAGTAATAGCAGTGAGGACTTTACAGGGGAACAGAAGGACCTTGAGTACAGGGTTGGAGAGAGGACTAAGTGGGTAAGAGTGCTCCCTGCTCTTCCATAAGGTGAGTTCAGTTCCCAGCACTCAGGTGGAATGGCTCTGTAACTTCAGCTCCAGGGGATTCATCAGAATTCTTCTGGCCTCTGCAGGCACCTGCAGATCACACACACATACACACACACACACCAAAAAATAAAAATAAACCTTTAACAAAAATAGGCCATGTTAGAAGGTACAGAGCCTTTCATGCTTTGAATGTCAGTACTCTGGCCCCCAGACCGCTGCTTCTCCCTGTCTGGCGGCCTCATGCCATCCAGGTGGCCCAGCTAAATTAAGTAGGTAGGGGGTGTGTGATGATAACAATGGGAAAATGAACTCAGAGTGGCATGTGGTAGAGAAAATGGCTCACTGTATGCTCTCCTTTTATTGTGGGTCTAAGGGAATTAGCCAAAGGGAGAAAAGAAGAAGTTCAAGGTCCCCTTTCTCAGAATTTACAAGCACCTCTGTCTGGCAAGTAGTTAAGGCTGTCATTGACCTCTTACGGGGGTTGGGGGGAACCTACCGTATAGGCTCCACGTTGAGATTCAAGCAAGTGAAGCCAGCGAAGATGGGAGGGCATCTTCTTGCTGGGTTCTAACCCGCCTTCCTCTCTCTACTTTCTCCTCCCTCAACAGTGGACTGTGAAAGTCTCTATCCACATTTGACCCAATTCATGTCGGACTCTGTTCTTTCCTTAAAGCTGTAGGCTTTGTGGCCCAAACCAGGAGTCCATAAACAAGGTTGTTGGACCAGTGTGGCTCACTGCTGGTTTCTAATATTTGTTGTGTGTGTGTGTGTGTGTGTGTGTGTGTGTGTGTGTGTGTGTGTGTGTGTAGGTCAGAGGAGAACTTGTGGGAGTTGATTCTCTCCTTCTTCTATCTGGGATTGAACTCAGGTCATTAGGGCTGGCAGCAAGTGTCTTTACTTAAGCCATCTCCCAGGCTCCACCGATGTTTTCTATGAATGGAGTCATATCCACTCATCCACTTTTCATGCCAGGAAAGCAGACTTGTATAGTTACATTAGAGAACACAAGACACACAAAGTCTAAATATTTTTACTCTGTAACTATTCTCAGGAAAAAAAGTTTGCTGGTTCCTGGCCTAAATATAACTAGTGTGTTTGGATCCAAGCTAGTTACCCTAAAAAATTTCCACCAGTTATCTTGATATATATATACAGTATAAAAATTGGTTATCATAGGAATTGGAATTCAGTAGTATAAAGTTGTTTGTTTATGTGGAGAAAAAAGTTTTAATATTATTTTCTGGCCAATAAAATTTATTTGTGTTGAAAAGACCCATATCAGAGGTATGATATGTATTTGCTATGCTGCTTGATGTGACCAGATCTTAAGACTGAACACCAATATCAGATGCAAAATAGTATACTGACATGAGTGTTATTGTTATTTATTTATTTATTTATTTATTTTTGTGTGTATGTGTTTATGAGAGAATGGGGATGTGTGACCAGGGAACAGCTGGGTACAGGCAAAACCAGTTGGCTTTACTATTTTGGGATTTGGAGACATCTAATGGATCCAAACTTCAGAAGATACAATTTGACAGTTTGTTGGAACATGGATAAAAGATAAGCTAAAGGGGAATATGTTTGTAATATGGAATTACTGTCCTCCTCACAGTCAATTGTGCTGACCCTTTAATGAATGTGGCCGGCTGGGCCCCTTTAAATGTGCCCCAGGGTAGCCACATCCTGGAGCTCCTTGATGCACATATTGTGAACAGTGGCTAGCTCAAACTGAGCATGTGTGGAACAGTTGCCTTATTGGGACTGGTAAGATCTTGGATTATAGAATATTAAGTGGAATGTAGCCAGTTGCTCATCCAAATCAGCTATGGGTGGCTCTTAGTCACTACCCAGCATGAGGGTAATGCTAAAATAGTCACTGGATTCTAAAATGAAGGGAGTTAGACTGAATAACACTTAAAGTCTGTTCAAACCAGTCCCTTGGTCCCAGTGACCTCTTTCAAATGCCACACATCAGTGTTTACCACATCATTTCCTTACCTGACACACAGCAGGCATCTCCGAGCCTCCCGGGAACATGAAAGATCTTCTCTCCTTCTATGGCCACCAGAGGCCAGCCTTGAATGTCTTGGTGGGCGGAAGGAACTTTGGTCCCTGAGACACTTGTTGCAGAAGAGCAGTCTCACAGAAGTGTCCATTTGCACTGAACTATGTGAACAGAAAACACGCTTTTCATTTTGTTGGTACCACTCAGAGTTGTTGGTTACATCGGTTAGCGTTTGTCATCCGCTTTTCTTCATGCACTCACATTAGCTGGTAAAATTAGGTAAAACTAACTGATTTCAGGAAAGAAACATCTTAAGTTAAAAAAACAGATTCTCTATCCAGTCACGAACATGAACTACAGCAATAACGTTCAGCAAAAATGTGAATCACATAAAAGTATGCGCCAAGAGATGCCATTTATAGAAAGCTCAAACTATGAGTGAAATGAAATTATATATTGTTTAGTAATATAAACATATGTGGTAAAATTAAAAAGCAAGGCAAATGCAAATAATGACAACCTGGAAAAGGGTAGACAAAGGTGTGCAATTACGAAGGGAAAATCAGAAATTTAAAACTCTTGGTAACAGATAACTTCTTAAAGCTAGCTAATATTTCTTTAATATTCATTTGAACCAAATATTATATATATGTATATGAGAGTGCCACATGCTATGCCCATTTAACTTCCTTCTTTAATCATATATGTATACTAAATATCCAATTATATGCAATTGTGTAGCATACATTCGATTGTGATTTGTACAAATGTGCCAGATTTTATCTGTATCTATGTCTATATCTATAGATCTATTGTATATTCCCACATCAAATTAAAGACTTGTAGCCATGTTTTTATAGAAAAATACATAATGATTCTTGAATATGAGAAACTTAATGAATTTTCAAGCTAGCTTTGACCAAATACAGGTATTTCTGTACATGTTGCACTGTAGCCATCTTCTGTAAGGTGTCACTCTATGTCTGTATGACATTAGTCATGTTAGGGAAGTATTTCCTAAACTGTGTCCTGTAGCTGGAGTTTTCCTGCCTGGCCCACAGTCAGGACAAATCTCTTTCACCTGCCAGTCCCACAGCCTCTCAGACCCGACCAAGTAAACACAGAGACTTATGTTGCTTTCAAACTGTATGGCCGTGGCAGGCTTCTTGCTAACTGTTCTTATAGCTTAAATTAATCCATTTCCTTTAATCTATACCTTGCCACATGGCTCGTGGCTTACCGGCATCTTCACAAGCTGTTTCTCATCGTGGTGGCTGGCAGTGTCTCTCTGACTCAGCCTTCCACTTCCCAGCTTTATTCTCCTCCTTGCCCCGCCTATACTTCCTGCCTAGCCAACGGCCAATCAGTGTTTTATTGATTAATTAGCAACACATTTGCCATACAGAACATCCCACAGCAGTGTCCCCAGACCTCTAAAGGTTCAGAGCTAATTATGAATTTTTGATATCATAGGGACTGTTGTCCATGTGTTTGCAAGGGAAGCACCTAGGTTACCAAACTGATGTCATTGTTTAAGGCTAGAATTAACACATATGTATTTCACGTTGATTGGAAATGCTGGTTAGCGATTTATCTGTCCTTGATCAATTGAACGCAGGGAAAACCAATTCATCACCATTCTCTGCTTGGAAGACTAATCGATCAAAGTGTGAGGCCAATGGGAAGGAATAAATTAAGGGCAATTTCAGCAGCAGGGGTGGTAAAATGATTTTAAAGCAACACATGACATTAGTTCAAATTCAATTTCATTCATTTGTTAACTGACTCATTTATTCAGGCAACATTCTTGTGGAATGTCAGCTCTGAGCTAGTTGTGAACATGGGTAGGGGGATGGTGTTCAAATTGGATGCCCCTGTGCTTGTGGAATGGCCAGTCCAGAAGTGAGTGCTAGTGTAAGGAGTTAGCACTGCTGAGAAATGAAATGGGAAATGTGGAATGTAAGGGTTAATTTCTTGGTCCAGCTTTTGACAAGAACTTTGTGCACAGTGTGTGTGTGTGTGTGTGTGTGTGTGTGTGTGTGTGTGTGTGTGTGTGGTGTTTATGCCAGAGAGCAAATTCAGATGTTATTCCTTAGTTGTCTTCTGCCTTGGTCTTTTGAGGCAGGGTCTCCTACTGGCTTGGAGTATCCTAGGCTGGTTGGTCCAAGGACTCACCTGTTATCATTTCCATAGAGCTGGGATTCTAAGCATACACTACCATGTTCCACTTTTAAATTCGGGTTCTGGAGGATTAAACTCAGGTCTTCATGCATAGCTTTACCACGAGACCTATGTCTCCAGTCTGGTACTTAACTTCCTCAGAATTCAGTATCCTTCTGTAAGTGGCTAATGTTATGGTGAGGTGCAGATGCACTTGTCCATATTTGGCAAAGCATCTGCACATACAATCCTTGGTATGTTGCTCTGCATTCATTCCCAGTTCTCATCTGACATCCCACAGTAAACCTGTTTGCTTTTCTTGTTTTGGAAATGTTAATACTGGCATCCTAAAGATGGGACATCTTTCCTTAAAGTGTGACACTGGGGGCTGGAGAGATGGCTGAGAGGTTAAGAGCACCAATTGCTCTTCCAGAGGTCCTGAGTTCAATTCCCAGCACCCACATGGTGGCTTGCAAACATCTGTAATGAGATCTGGCACCCTCTTCTGTGTACATAATAAATAAATCAATCTTTTTTTTTTTTTTTTTTAAAGTGTGACACTGGTCCTTTAGAGCAAAGCAGCTAGAACCCAGACCCTGGTGAGCTAGCTACCAGAGCCCGAGTTTCCCCACTGCTTCATGACTCATCTGTGCATCATAACCAAGAAAACTCAAAGGTTAGAGCATGTGTTCTTTGGAGGGTCTGGTAGGCCCTTTCCTTCTAGTATAATGTTTTTCAACCTTCCTAATGTTGTGACCTTTAATATAGTTCCTCATGTTGTGATGACCCCAACCATAAAATTATTTTGTTGCTACTTCATAACTGCAATTTTACTACCTTTCTGAATTGTAATGCAAATATCTGATATGCAGAATATCTGCAATGGGTCCCCTGTGTCTGTCGCAGCCCATGACCACTATTCTATTCAGTGATTCCCAGCTTTTGCATAGGCAAAAGTGATGAAGTTACCCTTGAGAAGTACATCTGATCATAGTTCCCTGGAGGTGGGGAACAGCAAAATTTGAAAACATAAAAACATCTAATTTCTTTGGTTTGATTTTATAAACATAAAAACATCCTAACCTTTTTTTTTTGTTAAATCTGCTTCATGATTGAATTTGAAATGTCAGATTATGAAGGAAAGAAGAAGTTTATACTTACACAAAGGGCATAATTTAGAAAGTAGAAAGCAACTATGATCTGGAGTTCTTTCAAGGGCAGGGTTTTGTTGTGAGCTTGTTTGTAGCTGCTGGATCTAGCCTGGAGGGTTTTTGGGAAGACACCACGGAGCTGAAGCATGCCTTATTAAAACAGTAGCTTTAGTAGAGCTGACAGACCTGCATTTCAATAAAGATGTCTGCTGGACTTCCATGTGTGGGGCCTTGAATAGGAGTAGTCTTTAATATTGTAGTTAGGTTACTCTCCAGAGAGCAATGGAAAGTTACATTTCTGCTAATTATCACAACAGATTAGTTGAATTCAGAGTGAAAAGTCTTCAGGGCAAAATTACTGGCTCCAACTGTTCAGAAGTTATTGAATTATAATACCTATGATGGTCATTTCATAGCTGTCAGTGAAGAGATCTGTAAAGATTCTAGCAGTGGGGTGTGTCTCCCTTAGTAGAACCAGACTGGGAGGGAATTGAATTCAGTAGGTAGGGAGTGAGTAGCAGAGAGTTGTATCTCTGCTTTCAATCGAGTGACAGGAGAAAGACTGTCTTTGTAGAGGAGGCTTGGAGTCCACAGTGCCACCATTCAGATAGGTGTGGAATGGGTCAATAGCCTGGGGGCCAATGAGGTCAGCGTAAGTCTTACTTATAAGGCTGTAATGATGCCTCTGAGGGCCATGGACCCCAGACAAGAAATTCAAACCTTATAGAACTACAGGACTAGAGCATGCCAGTGTGTCCATTTGATAGATAAGGAAACAGAGCCATATTGGTGAATGAGATGACTCAGGAGCTAGTTAGATTTAGCTAGTCAAATCCAGACTCTGGATTCTTTGTCGTCATTTCTATGATTCTAGGAATATCTGTCGGAATCTCAGAAACCAACCTGTATCACAACATCATCCTGCCTCTGTCTGTGTCCAGACAGGAAAATAAGACAGTTCAATGATAGGCATCCATCAGAGAAGTAAAAGAGGGTGGCAGAAAAGGGAACTAACTCTGGCTCATGATCGTAAGACAACCCAACAGGCTGACCCAGTGTAGACAATCCCTCATCGAGACTCTCTTCCCAGGCAAGTCTAGTTGTGTCAAGCTGACAATCAAAACTTACCATCAAGTCCACCAATCTATGCTCTTAGCAGTGTCTGATGAATAACCACCTCCACACACGTTAGCTGTGGAGTATTACCTTTTAAAAATACCTCCATGTTCACGTTCGTTGTCATTGACAGGCAAGTTGAGATGAGCACAGAGGCAAAAGCCGAGTAGAATGTTAGCTGGACCACTGGTAATAACTAGATGTAAGTCTCCAGATGCATCTGGACTGAACTATAGGACATTTCTTTATTCATCTGTCAGTTGACACTCTTGAAGTCTCCAGTGTGTGAAGTGCATGGCTCATTATGACCTTCTCAAGAATCCCTTTGACTTTTGCCATCTCTCCAGGGCCTATTATTTGTCAGGCACTGTCCTCAGTGATTTTAACATGTTAACTCACCGACCTTCACAATGACCCAGTGAGACAGTTCCCATTGTCACTCTTATTCCGCAGATCACAGAGCTTGCAGAGGACTCAGGAAGAACACGAACTCAAGCCCCATGGCTCAAGAACACATGCTTTTGTCCTCTAGACTGAATGCCTCTTTAGATGCTTAGAAGCACCCAGCTTTCTGTTTCCCTTTGGGTTTCTATCTCCTCTCTCCAACTCCCCTGCTGCCACTGTTTGCTGGTATTTATTCCTTGTCGAACGAACATGTTGAGTTAGCACAGACAATTTGCAACCTGAGTGAATTGTGAAAATTACCCCCAAGATAATCTCTCATTATGAAGTTTGTGCATGAAACCTGCAGTGAGTGAAGAGTAGAATAGAAGGGGGACATTCTTTATTCCCTGCTGAGTTAAAGTCTCATTCCTGGGATCTTTGTCAATCTGTCATCTGTGTGAATCTTTGATCTGTATTCACAGCGGCAGCATCACTGTGGCCACTACTGAGTCTCTGCTCAAGACCATTTCTGTGATTTTCCGACTCAAGTAGGTAGCTGTTCCATGGTAACTTCTCATTTACTTATATGTTTGTGTGATGAAGTTTTCTTATCGTCCATGTGATGTGGCATGATTTTTATCCCCATTACTGATGAAAGCTTCACTGTCTTCATCTGCAGGGCCTTTTCTAAATGTCCCCATAGTTCAATAGCTTTGTCATCATGGCAACACAGTTGGAAGCATTAGCTATGGCAGGAACACCCTCCCTGAACTCCTGTAGCATGTCTTAAGTTCCTGGGCCTCTGTGAACTATAGAAAAACATACAGCTAAAGACAACAAAGGAACAGCAGACAAATGGAGAGAAGAATTAATGCTTGCCCACAAAAGAGCATAGAGAATAAACACAAAATGCTGTTTCACAGGGCTTCTAAATGTTCAAATACTATTTTACTCCAAGATTTCAGAAGACAGATGAAGTAGAGTCAGTGATCACCAACAATCAAACTGTACTGCTATTTTCAAGTCCAGGTTGTTTCCAATGATCTCAAGCTGCTCGTGTATAATGGGTACTGAATACTCTAAAGGCCTTTATCTTCTCACCCACTCTTCACTTCTTTGTGAGTCAAGGTTTCACTATGGAGCCCTAGCTGGTCTGGGATTTGCCATGTAGACCACACTAGCCTCAGACCCAGAGATCTGCCTGCCTCTGCCTCCCAGGTGCTGGGATTGCAGACTTGCACCACTACGCTTGGTCAAGCACACTTTCTTGTGTTCATAAGAATTGAAAAAATATGTTAAGTCTGTCCGCTTGCTCTCTCCTGCAGGCCTGGCCTATCTAAGAACATCTAAGCCAACCTTCAGTTGCTGTGTGCTTCAAGCCTCTTTTCTTGTCAGCCATTGCCAGGGAGTTTTAGGAGCACAGTAGGAGTACAGAGATGTTTCATCAGCATTTGCAAACTTCTCCAGGATTGAGTTTTTTTTTTTTAACCAGTATCATTTTAGCAAATATACATGTAATCCCAGCCACTTCATGATCCATGATAACTTTTCAGTATGGATTTTCAAATATTCTATGTCATGACACTTAAGTTTCTTCTACAGCTAACTTTCTGAATATTCACCCTCACCAGCAGTGCCCACTGTTTCTTTAAATGGCCTCTATACTTTTATAACAGTAAATAAAACAGTCCCATACATTTATTTTATTGTTTTCCAATCTATTAAACCTCAAATCAGTGTATTATCATTTTCCCCAATGCAAAATTTCACTCCTTTTTCTTTAGATTTTGGTTGTCACTGTCACTGTAAAACATCAAAATTGTCCTTTAGCTTCATTAGATTGTATATACCAGAGGTTCTGACTTTAAGACTATGGAAAGACATTTCATAGACACACTATTAATTCTGCAAACAGCTCTCTTTGTGAGTGACAGAATCAATATTTCTTTTTCCCATCCAAGTACTAACCAGGGCCAACCATGATTAGCTTCCAACATCAGAGGAGCTCAGGCATGTTCAAGATGGTAGAAACATAGAGTCTTTCTTTCTCTTCTGTTCTCTGTAATTCATAGGGCTAGGACTTCTTTTTTTTTTTTGACATTTTCATAGTGCAATTAAAAGTCACAGAAACCTCATAATGCAACAAAAATATCAGCCAGCAGCAGAGATTGTCAGAAATACTGAGATAAAACATCAAATGTCAGCTCAGCTCTTGTTTTTTTAAATCACCAAATTAGTTTTGGTACTAAACTCACTTGCAAGATCATTGGATTTTCCCAGAGATTATCAGATTCTGCAGTTATAGAGAAGGGATTACAAACTATGCCTTTGTCAAATGTTGATGTTAAGAGTTGGCCAGGGTTATCTGCAAGATGCAGAGACCACAGAGACAAAGGCAGAAAGGTTGTAAGATCTGGAGAATTTTGAGGAGCTCTGTGAAATCTGGATATGACATGACTGAGGTACTCTGAGGTAATCATGAACACAAAGCAGCTGTGGCTACCTGTACAAACCTGCTTGCACAAAATATTAAGATGGGAAGGTAAGAGGGAATCATGGGAAAGAAGAAGGGATTCTACAGGAGAATGGGGACAAGAGAGAGACACATGGTAAACATGTTCACAATATGTTTCATATATGCATGAAGTAGCCAAATTTAAAAAGTAAATTTAAAAATAATTTAAAAAAAATTCTTTTTTTTTTCCAGTTCAGGTTAGAAGTTAGACAGACGGAGCTCCTAATAGTGACTTGGACTGGTCATATTTGGTGTAGCTTGGCAGGTTGCTGATGTATCATATAATAATTTCTTCAGTGGATAAAATAGAAATTTACTAACCCATACATTGAGAATGAGCAAGAAGACCAACTAAGCTGACAAATTTCAGTGTATGATCTGAATATGGGCAGATATAATATTTTCTTTGCTCAGCAACATTTTTCCACATTCAGGGAGAATGATAAAAAATCTAAACATGTCAACTAGAGATAAGGAGTCAGGTTAGTTGTTCAATAAACTTTAAGAAACTCATACCAGATTAACAGTTCTAAAAAGTTTATACTTATCTATTCCAGGAACTAAGATTTTAAGGGAGTAGTGATTTTATTCTAGGTTGAAAAGCTAGTTATGAAGAAAAAAAAGCCAAAAAAAAAAAAACCAAAACAAAACTCAAGGATCTCATGAAGAATAGATGTCGTTCAAAAGACAAGAGCATATTACAGTTGTAGGATGGAGTAAGAATTGTTTTTATATAGAGCCATAATAAGTATCTCTGAAGAATACTTCTGCAGAGTCATATTTAGATAGAGATAGAGATTCCTATAGGGGCTTCAGACCTCAGCCCTTCCTGGCAGAACTTGTCTGTAGAGGAGGAGAAAGTGCTGAAACTTAGGTGAGTTTCATCGGCTTTCAATATAGATAGTTCTTGCATGTAAATCCCCATAACATGCACAGGAGATGCACAAAGTTCTTGAGAATTTCATATCAATAGTAACATTGACAGCTTGTTCTGAAATGGAACAGAACACGAAAGAATTCCATTAGCAGTAAGCAAGCTGATAAAAACCACCCAGAGCCAAGTCAAGGCTCTATTTTTGAGACACAGAGTGCCGAGCATGAATAGTGCTGTCATCTGGAAACTCAATGGGGTTTTCCTGCCTAGCTTCTTAACTGCTGGACTTTGTTTCCTTTGTGCTTCCACATTTCCTATTCAATCTCATCTAGATTTGCCATTTTGTCTTCCCGTGGTGGTTTGAGTGATAATGGCCCCCATGGCTCACATGTTTGAAGATTTGGTTCTCAGTAGGTAGAACTGTTTGGGAAGGATTATGAGGGGTGGCCTCATTGGAGCAGGTATGTCACTGGGAGTGAACTTTGAGGTTTTAGTGTACCATTCCCAGTGTGCTTTCTCTCTGCCTCCAAATTGCAGTTTGAGATGTGAGCTCTCAGTTGATCCTGTTGTTGCTATGTCTTTACTCTATCATCATGGACTCTAACCCTCTGGAACCATAAGCCCAATTAAACTATTTCTTTCATAAGTTACCTTGGTCATGGTGTTTTATCACAGCAATAGAAAAGCAACTAATATACTTCCCATCACTACACATTGAGAACAGATAACTTGTTTCTTGAGTTTTCCAGGTTCTAGATAAAGAAGAATTATGTCTGAGGATGGGTTATACCCAGAAGTATGGCTTTAGATAATTGAAATAATTTAGACAATAAGATTTGAGATGATCTGGAGAGGTTTTGACTTTTGTGTTGATGGGTTAAAACTTGGGGACCTTGGGATGGACTATATGTACTTTGTATGTAGGTGGGTATTAATCTTTGTAGGCCAAAGATAGAATGGGTAGGCTGAATAAGGGCTCCTTAAAGGAGTCAGCACTAATTTCTAGAGCTAGTGGTTATTTTACCTTACATGATAGAGGGATGTTAACAGTGAGATTAAATAAAGAAACTGAGAGTGAGTGGTTTTCCTGAATTATCATGATGGGTAGAATCGAATCACGTGGGTTTTATAAGTTGAGATGATCTTTTGACCTTGATCAGAAAAAGAGATGTGATGTTAATAATGTTAGAAAGATGCTACATGGGAGCATAATGTTTGAAGATGGGAGAATTGGCAAGGAGCCAAGAAGTGAAGATGGCTTATTGGTACTGGAAAAGGCAAAGAAATGGAATTTCCCTCAGAGTATCAAGAAAGAAATTCAGCTGGCTGACATCTTGTTTTAGCTTAGTGAGATTCATTTTGGGCTTCTAATCAGCAATCCTATAAGACAATAAATTTATTAGTTTTAAGCCACTGTACTTTTTGTTATGGCAACAGTGAAAATATAACTATGACATGCCAGGTTATTTTTGGTTGAGATCTTACCTTCTAAAAAGCAGGTTAAAATAGTTACCAAAATGTTTGGAGTAGGGAGAGGTTGCTATCAAAGATTTTGTGGATGAAGCAACACTTTAGCTGGGTATCATTCATAACTAGAGGAAGTGGACTTGCCAGTGTGACTTATGATATATGGCCTGGATGAAAACAAAGAGTGCAGTGTGGAATGAGTGTCTTCCCAGAAGTGTCATCCATTCAGAAGACAAGACATCTTTTTTCCGATGCTTGGAGTTTCTTAGTTATGATGCCTCTGGGATAAGAAATCTCAGAATGCATTGTAGTTGGAGTTCTTAAATCACACAGATCATTCTTGCTGCCCTTGGAAGGTTCAGTGATCTGTATGCACCCTGCTGAGTCCTGTATCAATGATACGACAGAATTCTTGGTCTTAGTTCCATTGTGAAGTTCCTGCATGTGCTTGGGCAAATTCATCAACCAAGAAGATACTTCAGAAGATAGAAGAATGTTAGTCTTCCCTTCCTCACCACTTTTATCACTCTCCTCCCCCATATTCCTATGTTCCATTTTCTAGCTCCCGGGAAGGTGGAAGGATGAACTATGAACTGTCTGTAAAAGGTTTTGAACTTTTCTGTGGGAAGGCTTTCAGCCTCTTCAGGAGATGGAGCACGGTGCTCTTTGAGGAGCACCATGGCATGCTGATATTCTTAACTCTGGCTTATGCAACAGGGACAATTTTACTCCCAGACAATATGGTGATCTTGAGTACACATGTCCATGAAAAGAACAAGCTATTGACTTAAACATGGTAGACTGTTGCTGAGTTTTTCTGGTAATATTTCCTGCTTGTTCACTTACTTTTCTCATCTGCCAGTACTTTAGGTAGCAGATGTCCAACACTTAAGAAAGATATATCTGGGAAGAAAACCGAGAATGAAAAAATTGCCATCATAAATCATTTTTCCCCCACTAGGAATTGAAAACAAAAATAGCGCTATTTGATTTACTGGTTTAAAAAGAAAAGCACAAGCCTCAGTGAAGTCTTCATATACCTGGCACTTAGTAGGGACATGGTGGAGAGGTCTCACACAGTGAGTTTACAATGAGATTCTTGAGGGAAAGGCAATGCACTTGTTTCTTTTATCTTTCCTGAACACAGTTAAGTTTCGGACTCCTCTACTCACTAATAATAGCTAATATTTACTGAACACCATAGTGATTCTGATACTGTTCTAACTGAGTACATATTTGGATAGGAATATTAGTATTCTGGTCTTAGGCATGAGATGGTGAATCTCACAAAAATTGTCTGCTCAAGGTTACAAAGTTACTGAGCAGTGAGCTAGGATTCAAACCCGGGGTTTAATTCCATAGTCTTGAACCATTGTTCTACCACTGAGTCCTAGAGCCCATCTCTCATCACCTCCTCCTCATCTGTGAAGGTGATGAGGGACTTCCAGCTCCTATTATAGATACACTAATTTTTCCCACTCTGGTCTGTGCTGTCTTCTCCGTCCATTTGCCTCTTGCCACGTTAGTCTACTGCTAGACTCTGTAATGGTAAACGTTCTATGATCTCATCAGTTAGTCTGTGATCCAGAAGACAATGTAGAGCTGCAGACAGTGGCGAAAGGCATGGGGGTGGTACACTGATAGAGTGGAGATGCCTGTGGAGCATGGACTGGTGTGTGGTTACACTTTGGAAAGAACATTGACGTAGTGGTGACTTCTTCAATATAGGGAGGTCTTTTAGTGCTTTATTTGCTTAACGTGGCTCTAGGTCACACATTCATTTTCAGTGAGATATCCCTGATCCTACCATATGAAATGTCTGTGATTTTCTGAATACCATTGTGTTTTATTTTTCCTATGGCATGTGCTCCTACCAGAGAGTGTTTATTTACTTGTCTGTTATTACTTATTACTCTCCGTAAAAATGAAAACTCAGCCGGGCAGTGGTGGCGTACGCCTTTAATCCCAGCACTTGGGAGACAGAGTCAGGTGGATCTCTGTGAGTTCGAGGCCAGTCTGGGCTACCAAGTGAGTTCCAGGAAAGGCACAAAGTTACACAGAGAAACCCTGTCTCGAAAAACCAAAAAAAAAAAAAAAAAAAAAAAAAAAAAAAAAAAAAAAAAAAAAAAAAAGAAAAGAAAATTCTAGGACAGTAGGGGCCTAGAAAAATGACTGGCATATAAAGTAATTTGTAGAAAAAAATGCCTGTGTGACTACTTTGAAAAAGTTTTGAAATATTAAAGTGAAATTAAATAAACATAGAATATGTACTTCCTGCTAAACATTATTGTAAGTTGCAGCAATATGTAATAAACATTGTAAACAAATTACGAATATTGATTATGTGACATATAGCTGTTTGGTGGCACTGGGGCTCATGTTTGCTAGACAAGCACGCTACCACTGAGCTTTCTTTGTCTCTAGTCCTGGACAGTGTTCTTTTCATGATCTAGTTCCTGGTTTGGGTGATAAATTATGTGATCATCCTAGTTAAACCCAATGCATTTATCACTTACTGGAGGGGTCAGCCTCCAGTCACCACCAGTGTATGTGAAAAACCCACAAATGTGGCAAGGGCTAGACTTTTTCTATCTGAGGGGAAAAATACAGAAACACACAGGCTTTTTTTTTTTTTTTTTTACTTTATCTTAAAAAAAAATCTGAAAAATCTCTCCTGCTCTTGCTCCTGCCTAGCTACTCATCCTCTCTCCTCATCCCCCTCTACACCCCTCCCCCCACATATTAACACAGTCTCTCACTCCTCATTCTTACATTCACTCATTCTCTCAGCTTACTCTCTCTCTCTCATAGCCAAACTCTGGACAATTATATGTTACATTTTCAGGGTTCAACCCATTCTTGTAACACATGATAAGTCACACGGTTTTTCTCAGGCTAGGAAGGTCATGCTGACCAGCCAGTGAATAATGCTTGGCCAAGCACATACCCCGAGTGGTTAGCGTCACCAGACAGAGAATGACATTGACATTCAGAACTTAACAATATTAGTGCAGGGGGTTATGTCTACCAAAGTTGCTTCATGTCTAACTTTGATTCAACAACAAACACTTGGAACTTATCTTTGCATACTCTCTGCAGGGGCAGCTAGTCTGTTTTGAATTTACTCTAAGGTCTTAGCTAAATGTGTAAAAGGCTGTCTTTGTAACTGAGAGTACAGTTACTTCCTGTGTTGGTTACAAAAAATATCCTAGTATTGTTAGGATTATACAGCTTAAGCAGAAGTCATCTTCCTGACCATCCACAGCTATAAGTGTGCCCAAAGATATAAAACACACTATCAATGGGCTGTGGAAAGAACCCCACAGCTGTTCTTTTTAGGGAGGCAAGTGGTGGCACATGAGAAAGTTACAGACAGAAAACAACTGGTTTCCACAGCCAGTGACCCCATGGACTTTGCCTAGTGGGGCTCCCCTACAGAGGGTTTATTCATCTGGTGGGTCTATCTGCTAAATACTAGTTGTCACCTGCTGTATACTCCCACAGCCTCCTGAATGGAAACCAGGAGACCAAGTAAAGCCCTAATGTGACTACAGCTTGGTCATCATCCCAGGATGTTGTAAATGATGATGAAACAATTCAGATGGGCCTAAGCAAAGCATAGAGGAAAACCAATGAGTTTACACAGTTAAAAAGTCTCATTTGGGCATGATTGGCTCTATACCTCCAACTCTGAATTGTCCTTCTTATCCCTAAGCATCATTTTTCTCAGTACAAATGGCAGTAAAAGAAAGTCAAAACCTTTCCTGGGAACACTTTTACAAGTTCTGGCATTCATTCTGAGGGTCCATCTTGGGTTATATACTCATCCTCTTCCTCCCAAGGAAGATGATGCCCTGATTGGCTCAAGTGTGGGGCATGTTTTCCATTATTGTAGCTGAGAATGGAGTCTTGTCAATACTACACATCAAGAGGTTGAAGGGGCTGTAGGTACAAAAGTGAAAATTTGCCAGATGACAGAGATGTGTTCAAACTGTGGGCAGGGAACTCAAAATGGTCTTTTAACCATGTGCTTCTATATTTGTGTGTGTGTGTTTGTTTGTGTGTGTGTGTGTGTGTGTGTGTGTGTGTGTGTGTGTGTTTTCAATGTCTATATGTATGGTTTTGGAACAATAAACCATCTTATTGAACTTGAGCAATAGCCTCAATCAAGCAATTTATACATTTCGACAAGTTAGTTCTTTAGGTTTCTGAAATTTCAGTTCTCCACTCTACCACAGCATCCCGCATATGGGACCCTGACCATCCATACAATTATATACATCCCAAAAGCAGGAATCCTAAAAGATCTTCTTAATAAAAACAAACCTGGAGCCAGGTATTGGGGTGAACGCTGGAAGATCAGAGAAACAGAACAAGGCACAGCTACCTTACCTCGACAGTTCCTCAGCTGATCCTGTTTCCTCAGACTGGAAGCCTCTGAGTCCTTATCCAAATGGATCTCAGCTGGACTGCTTCTCGAAAGCCTAAAAGCTTAACCAGCTCCAGTTCTTGGTTTTCATGCCTTATATACCTTTCTGCTTTCTGCCATCACTTCCTGGGATTAAAGGCATGAGTCACCATGCCTGGCTGTTTCCAGTGTGGCTTTGAACTCACAGAGATCCAGATGGATCTCTGCCTTAGGAATGCTAGGATTAATGTGTGCCATCATTTTCTGGCCTCTGTGCCTAGTGGCTGTTCTGCTCTCTGACCCCAGATAAGTTTATTAGGATGCACAATATATTGGGGGAGACAGTATATCACTACATTCATATATATGTATGTATATGTACATACATATATATGAATGGTTATAGCCTTTGTGCTATTTGCTTGTAAAATAGGTGATTACCCTTTAAATCATCAAAGTCCTTCCTACACCTTTAAGTGAATATTTCTACTCAAACCTTGGAGTAGACAGAAAGTTATACTCATTTTAGATTTAGGCAGATTAAGCAGAAACGGTTTCAAAAATCAGTGTGCCCTTAAGTGTAGATGAGGACCTTAGCCATGACTGAGTCTGTGAAGAAGAAGTGTGCGAAGAACCTCAGTTCTGAATCTTGCTTGGATCTCTTTGTTTCTAGTCTAAGCCCTTTCCCAGTTCCAAAATCAAACACGGAAGGAAATCAGAGAGTGTTGAGTTATGGCTCTTGAATTTTAGTGCTGTTAATAATCACTATGGGTGCTTATTAAAAATACAGTTTCCCAGACTCCACTCTAAGCCTGTCTGATTCAATCAGCATCTGGAATCTGCATTTTGAACAAGCTCCCTGGTGACTATGACATGAGGCTTCCACAAATATTATTTAAGAAATACACGTTTTGAAATATATTTTACCAATAAAAAATGAAGAAAGGCACTCTCCATTTCTGCACACATTTAATATTCATTGAATATGAAATACTAATAATGACCACAGGAATGCATAGTTGTGGGATTTCCAATTCAGCCAACCTGCCACTTTCTTTCCAGGATTTGCGTTGGCAGTGGGTTGGAGGAAGTCATCCCTTTTAAAAGCAGACAAACACACAAGGGTCAGGGGTGAGAAAGGTCCCACGTCCTAGGGTAGCTTTGGGCACTGTGTATCTTTCCTTCGGAGTTCCATCAGGATGAAAGAGGCAAGCTGGTGCTCTAGCTGCTGAGACGGTCTTTCATCTTTGCACTGAAGTTAATGGAGAGCTATTTAGGTTGATGCCTGCTAAGAAGAAGTTGGAAGTATTCCAGTATAAGGATCATGCATCCCTCTCTTTTCTTATATGCCTGTCAGAGCAAAAGGTGCTAATTTCCCTTCTAACAATAGCAAAACAGCAATAAAACTTCTGCCACAGCTTTGGGTAAAAGATAGGAAAGGAACTCGTATTTATTTTGTGTCTTCTCTGTGACACCTGGGGAACACTGGGTCTTAGACTGTTCAAAAGTGACTTGGCTAGGATCAAATAGATATTGTTTCACCTCTCCCATCCCACCCCTTCTTCTGTCTTGAGAAAGATGACCTCAAACTCACTATGTAGCCAAGAGGACTTTCATTTCTTATCCTGTCTCCACCTTCTAAGTGCATGTTAAAAGAATGCGCCATCATATCTTTCAGATGCAAGGAGGTAAGCATACTTTCCTTCTTGATGAGGGACTGTCCAGGTCAAATTGCAGAGCACACCAGATGGGAAATATTTTTGCCGTCATCTTGAGGTAAGTTTTCTTTTTATGAGAGGAAGATGCAATACACAATGAGAACATATGCTAACAACTGCAGACACAGGGCTAAGTTCATTAGAAACAGTGTATATACATTCTTATCATATAAATGTATATGCTACCTCTCCATTTACATTTACCTATACTCCAGAGACTCATAGTCTTTCTCAAGTCTTCATGCCCTTCTTGGCCTGCCCTATTGTAAAGCTTTCTGATGCTTATCTAATTGCTTTCTGGGCTCCCTTCAACTTACTGTCCTTCCAACTGTGAAGAGACATCGCTACACGCCAGCTCCACTCACAGCACTCTGCCTGGATCAATTCATTTGGTGTCCATAACATGTTTACAAGGTAGGCACACTTGTTGTTCTTGCCAGAAGAACTGGGGGTGGGAGTGGTGACTCACTGGATAAGAGAGCATGCTGTGAAAGCATGCGGGGCTGAATTCAGATCCCCAACACCCATGTAAGAGAAGTCAGGCGTGGCTTTGTGCACCTGTTAAGCCAGTATTTGAGGTAGGGTACAGACAGGAGGATCTTAATTTCTCTTCATCCTTTGGATCTCATCTAAAGAGCCTCTTCCTTGGAGAAGTCTTTCTTGATCTCGCAGACTGGGTTGGGTCCTGGTAAAGAGTCCTTACATGATTTTTTTTTCTCTCATATAGCACTTGCCAGCATTGCATCTATTAAGTTATACCCAACACGATCATTTAAAAATGTAATATTTGCCTATTCTAGAATACAATTTTCACGAAAGCATAAATTTAGTTCATTTCTGTCTTGATTCCAAACCTCAGTGCCTGCCTGCCTGATAGTATTAACAAATAACCTTTAGGATGTAGCAATCTGCTCACACAATTAAAATTAGTTGTTTTACTTGTGATCAAAGTTCAAGGTCTTTGAGTCAGAAGAGCAACAGCAGAAAACGAAGATCAGTCCCAGCAGAACTATCCTAGTCTACATATACCACACATCATCTCACTAACCTGGTGAGGTTTAGTCATCACTTCTATTTGCAATGGAGGAAGCCAAGGTCTAAGAGCTAGCAAAAGAGTGAGCAAAAATTGATTAATACAGTCTGCGTACAGTTAGTATAGTCAAATTACATATATACATTATGTATTTAATTTTGATATGCATATACATGCAATAACTAGCCTTTCCAACATATAAAATCAGGAAACTACAAAATTCCACATGTTAAAGGGTATTTTGAGAGAGTTGAAGGAAGTATAAAAGGGAAAAAAGTCATTTGAATACATAACATATCTAAGAATATTATGGGCATCTTGTGTGTTAGTATATTAAAGGGACCTATAAAATGATTTCACTTACCTTAATAATGAAGTTATGTCTTAAACAAATAATGTCTTCAATGGAAACTAAATGTAGAAATAGGAGAGAGAGCAATAAGTATGACATTTTATATTTCATGCCTGGCCATGAAAACTGCATGACAATGGAGCATGTGCTTGAAGGGCCTCATTGTCCCCTTGCTAAGAATATTAAAAAAGGACACTGCAGAATATGGGATTGGAGGTAGGGAACTACAATTAGTACAGGGACAGTTTTCTCATCTCCAAGGCAGTGTTAAAAATTATAATCAGGGCTGGAGAGATGTCTCAGCCATTGAAGACTAGGCTCACAACCAAAGCATAAAAAAACTATGACCAGACACTTCCCTTACAGAGCAGGAAGGCTAAAGGAGATGATAATTTTAGAGGACCTCCTAAAATCAATAACTAATAGAGTTTCCTTTCTTCTTACTGAGATTATGTTGTGCTGACACAAAGTACAATAAATGGCAGTGCAGTCACTGTGAATTGGTGCTTCATGGGTCAGTGGTTTACACACTTTAGTTTTCAAAACAGAATAACCACACAGTTCTATAGATAATAACTTATTCAATGAGATGTCACAGAAAATTCACACATAGAAAACAGGTACAAAAGGAGTTGTGGGCAGATCAGGGGAGGAGGTTTTGAGCCGGATCTACATTCACTCTACACTCCTTGGGTGGGGGGTAGTTGATTTTGTTGATTATTAATTTATCTGATAATTCCTAAGCCTCTGTGAAACCCAGCTTGAAAACTGCTTCTCGGGATCTACTGAGGATAACTCTGAGAACACAGTATGCAGATGCATGGTTCATCATCTAGATAATTCCTCATCTCCCTTTACCTACACAGCATGGACCACTAATTCAGCGGATCAACAGGGTATTTATTTCATTGGCTGGATTATTGAAGAGTGAACTCACTATGCGCGCGCATGCACACACACACACACACACACACACACACACACACACACACACGTGCACACATACACATGCATATACCTGTAATTTTCCCCACCGTCTGTCTTGTGTTTCCCTCCCTTCCCCTCCCCTTTCCTTCCCTTCCCTTCCCTCCTCCTCCCCTAACCCATTTTCAATTGTCCAATGTATCAAAATGTATTTATCTTTATGGTGGTGTAGTCATCCACTGTATTCATGCACTACAATCTATTTATCCTTTTGCTGTGGATAGTCATTTGGGCCACTCCCTTGTCTCTGTGCCTTGAATATTTAATGTATTATAGAGTTCTTCACCTATGTTATATCTGATCATGTGATGGCCAGAGCTATTGTGAATAATTCTATGTAAAATATAATGATATTTTACACACACACACACACACACACACACACACTGGAGGAAGAAGAATCTACAGTATCATATGTATATGCTCTATTTGGTAAATGCTCCCAAAGAGTTTGTAAAAGTGATTGCACAAATTTGTACCCTCCCCAACTAGTGTATGAGACTTTAAGGTGCTCTACACCTAGTATTGTCATTCTCGTTCATATTAGTCATCTCAGTGGGTATGTGGAAGTATCTAATTATAGTTATTTGGCTCTTAATTAGCACACGAAGTAATAGGTTTTACTGTGGCATTTTCACACACAATTTGTCTTTATTGATTCTCCTCCCTCACTTTCTCCTCCACCCCCTTGTCCTCCCCTCCTACTCTTTCACCCAGTAAGTCCCTTTCCACATTCATGCCATGTATTCAATTGCCTCACTCTTTCCTTGAAACTCTCATGGTTCTCTTTCTAGATTCATGACCTATACCCATACTCATATATATATATATGTGTGTGTGTGTGTGTGTGTTTATATATATATATATATATATATATATATATATATATATATATATATATATATATATAAATTTAAAACTTGGATCCATGTGTAAGAGAGAACATATCATTATAGTCTCAATATGTATTTCCTTAGCAGGCAACTAGATAAAGCATGGGTTCATACCACTTGATACCATTTGCATAGTGTGAGTTATACACTGTAGTTTTCCTGGCTCAGTCTTGACCTGTATTTGCTGTCTTGGTGTAATTATTAGAAGGGCCCCTTTTACTCTCAACAATGCTACCATTTTGGAGAGTACATTTTATTTTTATTTATTTTAAATATATTTTTTGAAATTAAAATATAGTGACATCATTGTCCTCTTCCATTTCTTCCCTCTGACCCCTCTTATGTCCCCATATCACCTTACTCCATCTAAAATTTATGGCCTCTCTTTCTTTAATCATTATTGTTACATACAGTTTCATAAATACATAAATATGCCCTGCTAACTCTGGTTAGTGTTACTTGTATGTATATGACTGACCAGTTGGTATTGGATAATGTATTAGAGTGCACCCTTAAGAAGACTGTTTCTCCTGCTCTCAACATTCTTTAGGTACCTGTAGTTATTTGTTTAGGAGTGGGGCCTTGGGAAAGTTCCTCCTTCCATGTGAGCATGTCTGCTGGTGTTCTCCTAGTCTGGTCTTCTTTAGACAGCCATATTATTGAGGTATCATGGGCAAAGCTTCCCTGTCATTTCTAGGAGACACAATCCCACAGTAGACTTCTTGGTCCTCTGGCTCTTATAAACTTTTAATGTCCTCTTCTGTAATGTTCTCAGAGCCTTAGGTACAGGAGTCATGTTGTAGATTTACCAACTAGGGCTGGGGACCACCATGATTAGTTGTTTTCTGTACTTTGACCAGTTGTGTTCTTCTGTAATGATCTCATTTGTGGCAAAGAGAAGTTTTCTTTTCTTTTCTCTCTTTTCTTTTCTTTTCTTTTCTTTTCTTTTCTTTTCTTTTCTTTCTTTTCTTTTCTTTTCTTTCTTTCCTTCCTTCCTTCCTTCCTTCCTTCCTTCCTTCCTTCCTTCCTTCCTTCCTTCCGTTCTTTCTTTCTCTCTCTCTTTTTGTTTGAGTCTAGTGCTGTCTAGTCCTGGCTATCCTGGTGCTATAAAAACTAGGAGGATAACCTTGGACTCACAGAGATCCTCCTTCCTCTGCCTCCAAATTGCTAAGATTAAAGGCGTGCCCACGACACCTAGAAAGAGAAGTTTCTTTGATGAGAGATGAGAGCTACATTTACCTGTGGATATATGGATAAGTATTCAGATGCAGTTAGGAATTATGCTTAGTTTAGTCAAGTGGAAAGTAGACGTTTTCCTCTAAAATCTATGACTTGCTAGCCCTGGGTATTTGGTTAAGTTTCTAGTACCAAGCATGATTACTCTTCTGTTGAGCAGACCTCAATTACACCACTATTGTTATTGCCAAGATATGAGTGCCATTTTGTACCTATGAGGATAGCTTGCCATGTTGGCTATTGTTATGGTTCATAGGTAGCACAGCTTGGTAGAACTATTGGTTGCTTTCCTTCTTTGGCAGCTTATGTAGTCATCAGGGAGGAAGCTTTCGTGTTTTACCCAGTTTGGGTTGGAGGACACATTTTATAACTACCTGAGATAGCAGATACTTGTAAAATGAAGTATCTAAATGTTTTTGTCATCTTTCTATTATGTGGTTTACTTTTCTCATTGATGTATGAGGACTATTTATGTAATCCTGGTATTAGTTTATGTCTTGGTATATGTACTGTAAAGATTTTACTCTGTACTTTGACTAAGAATTTGTGATTGTTGTTTTGTTGTTTACCACATGCACAACTTTGTTTCTTGGTAGTTTCCTAGTTCAAATGGTTTGGGCTTTTATTTTCTTGCATAGGATGTGGCTAAAGCTCTGACACTGACAGCCTGTTCACTCATTTGCACCCGAGGTTTGGGGAAGAGTTAGGGTCTGATAGGATGAAGTGCAGCTGTGCATCTCTGTCCTCAGAGAGCGGGTTTAGGGAGGACAGCTTGATTTCAAAGTAGAAGCAAACACAAAGGCTTCATCTTGGTTTCCATTCTGTCTCTGTTGTTCTCAAGTGATCAATTGTGTTTCAGTCTTCTGACCTCCAAGAGAGAAAGAGGCACTTAGTTTTCAGATTACTTTTTGGTGTGTGTGTGTGTGTGTGTGTGTGTGTGTGTGTGTGTGTTATATGTGAGTATATGTGTGTATAACTTGTGCACGTGTTTATGTGGATTCCAAAGGTCAACATTGGTGTATTCTTGTATTACTTTAATCTCTGCCCCCCCTTTTTTGAGACATGGTCAGTGCTCTGGCTGCACAGTGAGTTTTGGGGGACCCACCTGTCTCTGTCTCTTAAGTATGGGGTTATAGAGGTTCACCGCTACATGTTGTGTAGGTGTTAGAGATCCAAACTCAGGTCCTCATGATTTTGCAGCAAGCACTGTACCCACTGAGCAATGGCCTCAGCTCCCTCTCCTTTTTTGAAACAGGTTCTCTTTCTAGGAAGCTCAGATTGTCTTTGGTCCCGCTGCTTCACCATCCTTGAGTAATGATATTACTGGCATGACTCACCACACTTGGCTTATAGGACTTTTATAATCATTTAGACATGCAGCCTGGACAATAGATATGGAATATGTGCACATTTTATCCTTCTTTCATTCTCCTCTTTCTTGTCTTTTCCTCTTTCCCCCAATCTTCTTCATTTGTCCACATTTATTTGTTCTCTCTCTCTCTCTCTCTCTCTCTCTCTCTCTCTCTCTCTCTCTCTCTCTCTCTCTGTCTCTCTCTCTCTCTCTCTGTCTCTCTCTCTCTCTCTCTGGCCTACAAGTACTGGTCATGACAATTTGCATGAGTTTATCCTCTCCTTTCACCATGTGAGTCCTGGGGATTTAACTCATGTCATCAGGCTTGGAAGCAGGTGCCCTACCAATGATCCATCTCACAGTCCTTCTTTATTCTTTCTGCCCTCACTCTCCTTTTTTTGTGTGCCATGAAAAAAGTAGAGGCCTGATATCTTTCCTTTGAACTAGCACTTATAGAGACATGATTAAGTGACACAAGGCAAATAATATATGACACAGAGTGTATGTATGAAAACGAGAACAATATGTATGGAGTGACTCATATTGTAACTCTTGTCAAAGTTCAAAGGTAGGAAAGGAAGACTGAGCATATCCATGAACAACATCAAGGACAAATTCTTTCAAGCACCTTTGGAAAAGAGATAATGTTATTCAAGTCTCTAATAGAGCTATTTGATGGAAGGCATTTACTTACACTTTAAGTAAATGTTTTGAAATTCCGATTGCTTGTTCATCCAGTAGAAACAGACAACTGCAATTTAGGGAGTGAAAACCAGTGGCACACCACCACCTTTCAATCTTTGCTTCTGTACTTTTGTTACACATGAGTAAAACCAGGACGATCAATGACATGTCATCCTAATTGATTTTAATTAGTTTTCCACAAAATAAACCACATGAAAGATAACTGTGAAAGACTGTACCCAGGTGAAATTTGTAAGTACTATTGAATGTGGGGTTCCCAAGGTTTCTACAGCAAATAAAGATAGATCACAACAGCTTTGATGAAAATATTCATATTTTTCACTTTATTATACTTATTAAACTCTTTTTTAAATCATCTGGAAGGTAACAAGCCATTGTCTGTGAATGAAGGGAAGGTACGGAACTTTCTAGAGCATTAGAGATTGAATTCAGAACTTCACACTCTACAGGTACCCAGTCCTCTACCACTGAGCTATATCCCCAACTCTATTTTGTTTTCATCATAATTTTGCAGCAAGATTGCAAAAATGAGTGTCTCTTCTATGTATGTCTTTTAATTTGGAAAAAAAATATTAAATTTTTGTGTGTTTGTGTGTTTTCATGTGTGTGCAGGTGCAGAGGTGTGGGTGCATATGTATACACATTCAAACATATGGGTGAGACCTCAGACAAGCTCAGTTATGGTTCCTCAGGTGCTATCCTCCTTACTTTTTGAGAAAGGGTCTCTCACTGGCTTAGAGATCACCAAATAGTTTAAACCGGCTGGCCAGTAAACTCCAAGGATTCATCTGTTTCCATGTCCCCAGCTCTGGGATTAGAAGCATATACTACCATGTTGGATCCAAGTCAGGTCCTCATTCTTGCAAGGCAAACACTTTACTGACCATGTCATCTCTTTAGACCCCAAATAATGATTTCTTAACATTCACGAGAACTTTGACTTCTTCCTTAAAGCTTTTGCTCATTTATTAAAAATTTAGGTATGGTAGTCTCTGCTCCTAGATCAATTTAACAAACATTACAGAATTCATTACTTCTACTATGTCTTATTATGGGTGTCATGTACAAAATGGTGAAAGTTATGACCTCTATTTGAAAGCATGCATTTCTTAGTGATAGTCATTATAATGTTGTTTAAAGATTATTTACTTACAGGCTCCCACCTAACAGGAAGATGTTATAGAATTTTGTTTTGTTTTGGTTTTTTTTTTGAGACAGGGTTTTATGTAGTTTTGGTGCCTGTCCTGGATCTTGCTCTGTAGAACAGACTGGCTTTGAACTCAGAGAGATCGGTCTGGCTCTGCCTCCCAAGTGCTGGGATTAAAGATGTGTGCCACCGAACCTGGGTATAGAGTCTTTTAAAAATGAGGACTTCATTTATCTCTCTGTCTCTCATCTATCTGTCTATCTATCCATCTACCTGTCTGTCTATCTATCTTCCTACCTACCTATGTATCATCATCATCTATCTCTCTATCTCTATCTCTCTATCTCTCTATCATCTATCTATCTATCTATCTATCTATCTATCTATCTATCTATCTATCTATCTATCTATCATCATAGTGTGGGGCTTCACTATATGGTTATTAAATTATTTTGAATTGATACCAGGCTTCTTTTTTATACATCCATTAACTGTTTTTGTTATTCATTAGAACACTCCTCTTACTGATCCTGCACCACTCTGTGCTTCAAGAAGCTGCATTTCAGGTTTAATTCTAGCTTTGTTTGTGTGTAAAATCAAATAAAATCCATATATATTAGAGTCATATGCCATCTTAGAGAGTAAAAGTTGTCTAGGGTTGTGTGGGAAAAGACTAAGGTTTTCTTAGGTGTAGTGGAAAAAAGTATTGGTATTGATTAGTGATGTCTGTGAAGGACAGAGGCCAAGCTATAGGTAGCATACATGCTGTGTATCTGTGATCTCTTCTGTATATCTTAAGACCCAAATTTTACTCAAGAAGAAAGGAATACAAGAAATCTTAGATTTACAGTTAACAGAGATGAGAACAACCAAGAATAAGTCTCCTTCACCATGATGCATCTTGGGTGAGATAACTGGTGAGACCCAGAGAGAAACCTGTTTCTTTGTTTGACTTATATTCCAGATACTCAGTGATTATAACTGTTATTAAATTTGCCAATGAACTCAGGTTGTATAATCTCTCTCTGTGGATCATCTAGTAACAAGTTTCTATAATTATTTGAGCCTCTTAAAAGATGAGGTAATATCCAAACCACTTTACCTTCCTAATCCATGAAGGAAGATTAGTTATAGGATTAGGACTTGAAGTTATTGTCTCCTGTGCTGTAGTGGATAGGTTTTTGGATGTCCTCGTTTTAAGTTCTTGACGAGTATTTCCTGTGTGATTCTGGGCATCAGCATGTGGTTTTATGCCTTAATTTTCTCATCTACAGATTGGGGAAACTTAAACACACACACACACACACACACACACACACACATTTAATATTCTGGGTTCAATTCAAAACTGATATTTGCCAGGCTTATTTCTACAGAAGATCGACCCTTTAGGCTCCTATCAGCTTGTGACTTCTTTTCTGCAGAGGCTTGGATGACTCTTTAATGATAGGACCCTTGTCTCCTGTATCCTCATAACTCCAGGTGCAGCAGACAGATCTTCTTTTGTGTTGACTCCACAACAGAAAAACTTTTACTGAAAGGACCCTAGTTGAATACTTATATATTTATAATAAGTGTCATTTGAACATTAATACCAGGCTGTGAGTTGGCGGAAGCGGTTGAGTTATCTGTTCAAAACGTGATTCTGAATCTGATACTCTGGACATGATTGGTGTGATAGCTAGACCAAAGTTAGAATCACTTGGGAAATGGGCCACAGGGCATGTTTATAGGGGATTATCTTGATTACGTTTATTGAGATGGGAGGAGCTGTCCACTGTAGGTGGCACCATTCTCTTAGGCAGGGGATCTTGGATTGTGAAGAGTGGAGAAAATTGAGCTGGGCACATTAACTGCTATTTTTTCTTCTGAATAGTACACAGTCTGACAAACGGCTTCAGTCTCCTGCTGTCTTGACTTCTCTGTCATGGTAACTTATGTGTTGAAATATGAGTTAAAATAAACTCTCCCTTATGTTGCTTTTTGCCAGAGTATTTCATGAAAGCAACAAGAAAAGCACTAAGACAATTAATTAATCACGAGTTATTGCTGCTTTTTACACAGAAGAAGAAAGTCTTGAATGAAAAAAAATCTTAGTGAATGTGCTTGGTTATTCTTATATCACCCAGTACTTCCTGCTCAGGTAGTCACAGCAGTGGTATCATGAAGAGGCCTGGAGGAAGGATCAGGGAAAAGGTATATTTTCATATTCCTGCCTCACTTCCAGTAAATTCCAGGCAAGAATAAGTTCAGAGCTGTAAGAATCCAGAAATCTCAGTGTTCAGTCTGACACATTCACAGAGGGAACTATACGTAGGTCCTGGTAACCTCCCAATAGGATTCTATGAGCCGTTCCTTTCTCCTTCCATACACAATGCTACCCTGAGATACTGGAGCTGGAGTTCTGACCGTTTCTTGTCTGTGCCAGTGTAATATTAAGTTTAAATTCCAGGCCCATGAGTCTACTAATCAGAGTCAGATGTGCTTGGTGTGAGGTGGTGTCTGAAAACTTGTATTTATGAAGCTCCTTCAGGTAATTTTGATAGCCAATAAGATTTAGATCCACTGATTGGTAAAAGCACCTTATTTGTCTTAGCATGGCAGCTAGGCTTTCTGTGATATTGCCTCTACCTCAGTTTCCCATTCCACCTCATGTCTAGTTCTTTCTCTTGTGCCCTTCCTGTCTTTGTGCCCTACAAGAGGCCAGGCCCTCTGCAAATATGACAGGTTCTGTATAGCACTCTGCTTTCTTATGTTCATGCTTTGGCATCTGTCTATAACTTCCATACCAGAGGTCTGTTGAGTGAATGAACATCCTTCAAGGGCCACTTTAATCTTCATCTCTATTTCTGGGTTTCCTGGTAACCACCCATCTGCCTCCAGAATTGACTGATCCCTCTTTGCATTCTTATAATACATGGAACATTTTGTCACTATTATAGCTACAGTGACATATTTTCTACTCGCAGTGTTGGCACAAACAACCAAATAGTGGGATACAGTATTTTAAATAGAACAGAGAATTTGAAATTATTTTTATGCCTAATCTCTGAAGTTTTCAACCATGATAAAAATAATACTTATTATATCAAGAAATACAGAAGTGGGTTTATAATATAGAAAACTCCCCAAACCTTCCCAGAGCAACAAAACCTTCCCATCCCATCTACTTAGACTGATTCCAGTTTCTGGAGGCAATAATTAAGATAAAATAAACATTTTTGACCAGATAATATGAAAATCTATAGAATCAAAGAGGTCATTCCCATTTCTCATGTCAGACTCTTCAAGATCTGTTTTACTTCATCAGAGATACATGTTTGCTTGCTTCTCTTCTGTTCTTACAGTGATAATCACAATTTTCAAATGCATATTTAAGCATGCACCAACTCACAGAATTTCTGTACACATATTGTACTTTGCTTTTATTACTAAATGGCTTATCATGGAGATTTACTCCATACACATAAACAAGGAGATTTCTCACTGTTTTGGGTGGTAGGCTGTTTCATCACTATTAACTGTGCTAGAATTTATTTAGTTGATGGAAATTTAGTGAGCTGCTTATTTTTGCTACTGTAAGTAATTCATATATATATGTATATACATACATATATATGTATATATATACATATATATGTAACTTTTAGGGTATAGGAATAGCTGAGACTGAGCTACTAAAATTGGAATTGTTGGTGTGTACATTTTTATATTTAATGGACACTGTCAACTGTTCTTCGTAAAGCACATGTAAATGATACTCCCAATAAAAATACATTTGGTGATCCCAAGTACTACTAAGATACTTTACTTTTTGCCACTCTATTTAAGAAGTAGTATCTCTTGATAGTTTTAATTTGCATATCTCATTATAACAAGACTGAATCTCCGTTCCTGCAGCTATTATGGCTAATTATGCTTCCTGTGAACTTCCTTTTCATGATGTATTGAAAAAACTAATCAAATTTGTCCATTTTTTCCTTTATAGTTTCTGGAATTTGTTACATTTAGAAAAATGTTTGTTATGTAAAATGTTTCAAAAATATTTCTCAAACTTGAAAATTTGTATTATCTGGTCAAATTGCTGATTTTATTTTAATTATTGCCAACAGAAATTGGGATTAGTCTAGGGAGATGGAATGGAGAGTCTTTTGCTGACCTGGGCAGGTGTTTTAATTGTTTTATCAGTATTTTCTCCCTATACTAGAATTTTATTCTGGCTTGAATATTATTTGTTCTTGATATCTTCCTCAAGGCACTACTTTTAACTATTTTCCAAATCTATGATGCTCTTTTCTGTACATCTCTCATCTGTGCAATTTTCTTTATTACCATGATGGTCATAGAACGTAGGACCTTATGCATCCTAAGCAAGAGCTCCACCACAGAGCAACATCTCCTTTCGTAGTGTTTCTGTCCCATTGGAAGCTTTTAGCATGACCTTTCATTTATGGCCATTTTCTCTACAATTCTCTTCTGAGTGCTAAGAATAGATGATCCATGAACACAGTGCTACTAAGAAAATGACTCCTTTGCTCTGATCATATACTAAGCAAGGACTAGTATTTGATGATGTTTGACATTTTGATTACAATTCTCATCTATCCTCATACATTTCACAAATATGTTTTCCTTGTGCTGTCTCCTATTTAGGTGATTTTTTGGTCTGTTCTACTTTAAGTAGTACACTTGTTATTTTGTCAACTTTCCTTGATAAATTTTTTTTTTGTTATTTTGAGATAGGTTCTCACTAGATAGCTTTGGCTGTCTTGGAACTCACTATGTAGACCTAGCTGGCCTTGAACTCACAGCGATCTGCCTGCCTCTGCTTCCCGAGTGCTGGGGTTAAAGGCGTGAGCCGCCACCACCCAGCATTCCTTGATAACTTTTAAATGAAGCTTTTCATAGAGCAGTGTTGTATTCATATGAGAGAGAGAGAGAGAAAGAGAGAGAGAGAGAGAGAGAGAGAGAGAGAGAGAGAGAGAGAGAGAGAGAGAGAGAGAGAGAGAGATGAAAGCATTTCCTTACAAGAGTGGCAATGTCCCTGGTTCACTGCGAGTTTTCACAAAACTTCATCCTGTGCATACTCAGTGCTTTTTGGCTTGAACTCTCTCAGTTCAGAGGGTGTCAAGCAATGCTTCCAACTTGGTGTCCCCCTTCCAACTACCTGACTGCCTTTTCCTTGTGATGTTACAGAAGGTCCAGAGATGGTCTCTTCACTAATCCTTGATCTGTCCCATTAGTTACACAGGGTGAGGTGGGGGCAGCTCTTTCCACCTCTAGGGTATGAAATCTACCATCAAAATTGTGCTCTGCTGTCTCCAGATCTAAAACCACAGGCAGCCCTTTATATTTTCCTGAAATTTGACTTTAAGCTTTAGGCAGTTCTTCCTCACACAGGAAGCCTTATTGTTATTCTCCCCATTTTACAGAAAAATGAAAGCTCAACAAAATTAAGCTGAGTCATCCAAGGGCTGTTGATTAGAAAGGACCGAAGCTGAGATTTAAAGATGAGCTAATATCTATGCCCAAGGGTTCTTTACTGCATGCCACATAGCTTTACGGTTATTTTTACACCATGCATTGCAGTTTGTTCTCTGATATTGGTGTGAATCCCTATCCACGAGATGATACATCTTTGAAGCAAATAAAACATGTTTTCTATTTCTAGATTCCTAAGAGTACCATATGCTTGATCAGTACAGCCTAGGTGTCTGTCATGGGTGAAATGGGGGGAGGATGTGAAAAGTGATAAAGTCGCTTTATCTAACACAGGAGTAAAGAACTTCGGGAAAAGTGACTCCTACCAAGTCCTTTCTCCATTTTGCTTCTGTTTGAGGATAACCCACAAGCTCTGCTTTCGGTTTGGTACTAGGGCCTTGCCTCTCCTTTCTGCTTGCCAGGCCTGGAGAATTATCACATAGAGATGTTGCATTTCGGTTTGGTTGGGCCAGGTATTCAACAGACCCTACTGACTTCTTTCTGAAATTCTGGCTGTGCCACTGTAGCACTAGTTGGTCACCATGTGAATTAGAAAGCCTCTGAGAGCATTGATGCTGCTACACGGACACGTTGCTCCTGGTGTGTGGAAAAAGGCTGGGGGGGAGGGAATCCAAACCGTTTCCAAGAGAAGAAGGGATAATAGACGGGAAGAGGTGTCAGCTGACTAAATTCTTTGCTTAAAATATTAAAATGACACAAAAGCACCTAGATTTATATTCACGTTTTCCCATCCTTAGTCCTAGCCCTGTAAAAGGTCTTAGTCCCACACAGGAGCAATTCCCTCTAAGCCATCTAGGATCAGAGAGGGAAGTTTAGGTTTATCTGGAGAACCATTGTGATTTCCTTGATGTAGGCCCATTCTCAAGGAAAACAAACAAACAAACTGATAGTTTGAAAAACATATAGAGGTTTGAAAGAAAAATACCCTTGACCTCTTTAACACATCACTTTCCTTCGTGATTCATCCCAGGCCTAGTTCATACCTAGACTAGTTTTAAGAAGGCAGAGATAAGCTGGCATTCTTTATAGTCATCTTTATTTACTTTATATCACAAACTTTTATTCTCCTTCCTAGGAAGTACTTCTTTGAACTACTGTCAACTGGGGAAGGGGTGGGAGGTAGAGAGGAAAGAATCTACAGGAAGAACCGGAAGGAAGTAGCTGGACTGCAGCGTGGGGCTCCACAGACACCAGCGGCTCGTCTTGTGTGCTCGACACACCTTGGGTTTAACTTGAAAGTGCCTGGAACTTCTCATTGACAGCCTGCAGGGCAGATAGCTGTTTTTTGAGGTCTTCTATTTCCCTCTGTAATTCTGGACAATGGGGACAGCCCTGTGTTCCAGGTAGTTGCGGCACCTCTGGATCTAGGGGCGAGGGACCTACAGGTGGTTCCTGGTCACCAGAGGCTGCAGACCTTCTAGACATGATGCCTTTTTGGCTCAGGGCTAAGGACTGAGAGTTTTCTGGGTCCTGGAGGCTTCTGGTGTTTATATCCCCACTGCTGAATTCTTGATGCACACTCTGGCAGGATGGCTCTGCCCTGTGTGTTGGAAACGGAACCTGTGAGCAGGGATCTCTGGTTGAGTCAGTGTCTTCTTTGGCTACCAACTGTAAGTCCCTTGTCCTCTTTGTCCCAGGTCTCTTCCCAGTGTAGAAGTTCTTGCACTGTTTGGGTCTCAAAGGCAGCAGTGAGCATTTATTGGACCTCCCAGGTAGCCCAACACCAGAGATTGGGGGGAAGGTGGCTGGTTCTGCAGGAGCTGACTTTAATCTCTGACCCCATTGATGGAAGGCTCTCCCCAGGGTAACTGTTGAGGCATCCCACAGGGGTTTTTTCTTCGGGATCATCTTCTTTCTAGGATTGGCCTTGGGCAGACCACCCACCCCAGGAACCTCTGGATAGCTGGGCTTGGCTCCTCCCTTCCCCCACAAGACTCCTGGCTTTTTCTTAGAGGAAAAGGCTTCCAGTTCCTTCGAGGCCTGCCTTTCCATGCCAGAGGTGAGTCCTCGGGTAGTAGAGGTCAGCAGGGAGGAGGGCATCCGGATGAAACTGTCCCTGGCCTGGACATTTGAGTGTCTGGCTATGTCTCCGGTCTCTGATGGGCCACTGGTCTTAGGCTGGCTCCCATCTTTGAGGCAAATGGTCACCCTCATGGTCTGTACCTCATTTAATTCATCTGTCAACTCAGGTTCGGAAGTGGGACAGTGGGTATCCTCGCCGCCGGTCACCATCCTACCAGTGGTACTTTTCCTCGGGGTCACCCAAGCCCTGCTTTGCTCCCGTCCTTTGGGCAAAAGAGTAGCAGCAGAGGCCGGCTTTGCCTCCTCGGAGCCTGAGGCCTGCAGACCCCTCTTGTTGGGGCCTGGCTCAGTCTCAGCACAAAAGCCCTCTGGGGATGGTTCTCCGACTCCTGGTGCCTCTGAGTTGGTCACCTGCTGCCCAGTGGCTACAGTCTCTACCCTGGGTTGGGAGAGGCAGTCCAAACCAACTACCTTCTTGTCGGCTGGGGAATCTAGACTCTCTTCCTTGGGCACCGGGGAATCCGGCAGGCACCCGCCAGCCCAAAGTACCACTGACGTGGGCTTTGACACTTCCAGCTGGGACACCAACGGGACCTCGCTGCTTTTGAGGCCTGGGAGACTGCCTTCACCCTCGCTGCTCTCAGTACGTCTTGGGACAAGGCTTAAACTCTTGGTTTGGTCTCCACCTTCTACATCTTCTGGAACGGACGTCTCCTCAGGAGAGTTCATATTGCCAGATCCGGAAGCGGAAGTAAAATTCCAGGAAGACCGTTGCTTGGCTCACTTAAGATGCAAGACGCGATCTCAAGATGCAGGAAGACCTCCACAGGGGCCAGCAAGCACTCATCATTTTCTATGACGACTTGTTTTCTCCTAAAAATTTTAATTCCATCACAAAAAAATCTACTAAACTTTAATAACATAATTTCCTCACGTTTTTTATGACCAAGATTTAACGCTTTTTTTTTTTTTTGGCTTACAACTGATGCCACAATTAAGTTCACTTTGTGTTTGTGTGTTTGCTAAAATATTTATTACAGAGGGACTGTGTAGAGTAGGATTCATGTGCAGAAGAAAAACTGTTTCAAACATTTAACCAATTTTTTTTTTTGATGTAGAATCACATGTAGCCCAGGTTGTCCTCAAGCTTGCTTTATATTGTGACTATGATCTTGAATTCCAGATTGTTCTGCCTCCATATCTCAAGTGCTACTAGGATTATGGATCTGTGTCACATTTAGGTGGTGCTGGAGATGGACCCAGCGCTTTGAGCATGTTAGGCAAGCATGCTACCAAAGGAGTTATGTTCCCAGCTCTAAGATAAGACATCTTCGGCAGCGTTGACGCACATCGTTAAACTGCTCCAAGAAGAGTGAACTGTCCCTTCTTCTTTAGAGTGGTGTGGAGCTGTGGTCCCCACATTATTGATAGCTCTCGTTTACAGGAGTTTCCAAGCAGAAAGTCCCTTGGTCAGTCCTGCTGCTGTCAAGTTAGCATAATCGTTTGCTGTTTTTATTCTACTATGGTGTCCCCCTGTTTTCACACTTTCCCTTCCTAAAGCATTTCCTTTACACACTTGTTAAGGCACAAACCAAGTAACAGCTAGCTAGCATCTTCCAACCTCGTGGTCACCAGACTCCTCTAGGTCACTGGTTCTCAGCCATACTAATCTCACTTTAAAACATGTCAAGTCCACTCTCATCAAGACTTTCTCACTTGTGCTTTGTTGTGTAACCATGCTCTTTCAGAGAAGTACACAGCGTGATCTTATTTTTTAGAATTGGAATCAAGTGACACTTCTTTCATGCACCTTCCTGATCATTCTGGCTAGTAGCCACCTCTCTCCTAGTTGCTGGTTCTTCTTTATCTCCCACAGTGCTTTGTTTTTCTTCATAGCAATTCTTGCTCCCACTTCTCCTTTATATTTACTGTTTTCTTAATTCAGCACTGGAATGTGGACTCTCGGTTAGGTTAAGAACTGAATCTGTCTCAGCCATTGACTCTAATTATTCTACTTAGAGTTGTTGAACTGTATTATAGTTGAAGCCAAATATCACTTGAATGAATGGGAATTGGAAGACAGTTTAGCATTTTTATTGCAAAGTTACTTTGGATAATTCTAAAACAATCTCCAATTCAAGTCGAATACTTCCTTTGGATGCACTAAGTTATAAAGTTCTAAAAAGTGAAATCTAGAATGTGGAGAAAAATTGTAGACACTGGGTTTCAATAAACAGTCACCTCCTGGGATGTAACATTTGCTTACTTAGATTTCTTCCTTGGGTAATATTTTTTACATTCTTTTGTGAGCACAGCCCTGGATTGAACACTGAAAAGTGTTTGAAATAGAGCTCACCTTTTAACAGCACATAGTTCAATTGTGAAAACAAATATACTGATGTGCATGCTTTCTTCCTCCAACACACACAAATATGTAGTTAGGATGACTGAGATAAAATGCAAACAAGTGTAATAATAAAGAGACCAAAAGTATTTTAAATGTTAAAGAATAACATACTTCATTGAATGCTTTAAGTAAATAAATATTTAATTTTCATGACAACCATATGTGTTTGCGACTATTTTCCTCCTCATCTTTAAGAACAGGAAACTTAGACTCACACAGAAACTTGCCCAAGATTACACAGCCATTGAATGGGAAAGCACTACTCCCCAGCCTGTGTTTGAAATCATCACACTGTTAAGTAACATTCTTGGTATAAGACAATACTTCGAACATAGTTAAGCATTTTCTAAATTGTTTCAAAGTTAAATCAGACTAGAAAATGTACTTGCTCTGGAAACACAATGTAGATAAAAATCTAGCCATTACAAAAGCAAAAACGAAATTGTTAGGTTAAGCCTGTGAAATAGAAACATCTGTAACCTTCTCAAAGTCTACTTATAGGTAAAGCAACTGAATTGCTATGTCTGTAGAATCAGGTCAGGGAAAGATATTAATGGTTTTAATATGTACCCTTTTGCTGAGCTAAATAGGCATGAACAGTCCCACAGCTTCTTAATTAGGGTATGAGTGTCTTTTCATCTCCTGTCTTCCTCTTAACTTCATCCTTTTTCCTTTTCCTTTCATTTATTCTACGTAATTATAATCTAATACATGCCATGCACACCTCCATATTTGGGAAGCATTTAATACATATTTGGAGAATTATATAATCTTAACTAACATGAGCACATCTGTATGGAGTTGAGGCATATTATCGTGAGAGACAAACATAAAATATTATTATCATGAGTCTGACTGGTGTTCTTCAACATTATGTTAACCTGGCAATTCCAAGAACCACGATGGGCCTGGACTGTACAAGAAGGATAGCTAAGCAAGCCAGTAGACACAAGCAAGGAAGCAGCATTCTGCTTTGCTCTTTGCTTGAGTTCTTGCCTCCAGTTTCCTGTTTTGAGCTTCAGGCTTGGCTTCTCTCACTGATGGACTACAGCCTGTAAGCTGAAATAAACCCTTTCCTCTTCAAGTTGTTTTTGGCAATGGAAAAGCAAACTAGAGTACCCTCTTAAGTTCTGGAGGAAGGGTACTTGTTTGAGATACGTTGCTTGTTTCTGATCTGCTCATGAATGCCACAAGAGAAGATGTTATTATCCATCAGATAGATTTGATATTGTCATTCATATTTCATACACAGGGAACTTGCAGTTCAAAGGAGTCAGGTGCATGGATAAAATAACTAACAAGATATTATGTAGAACAGAATTCAAATTAAGTAGTAAGGGGGTTGGTTCTATTACCAGGAGATCCGAATATATTGAATATATGAGAAATAGTATTATTTGGTAGAAGAATATAACAGTGATACAGTTGGCAGAATAGTTATAAAAGAAACATTTCTCCAAAAAGTGAAAGCTCTAGATGGACTGGAGCTATGCACTTTAAAATCCAAGAGATATGGGATTTCATAGTCAATATTTAGTCTCTTTACAGAAACTTTATATATGTGGTACATTTACTATGAAGGTTCTGGATAACTTAGCAAGTGGGTGCTGTGCTGTAATAAGAAACATGGATGCTAGGTTTGGGTGTTGAAATATGCTAACAATATGTACAGTTTTCATGAAGGAGTCCCATGGTGACAGGATTTGGAGTTCAAACCTACCACAGCTTCCTCTTAGAGGGCAGGGCCTCGTCATGGACAGGGATAATACTGTTGTCATCACATTTCTTGCTTGGAAACTAAAGCACATGTGGAAACTACACTCATCCAACACCTCCTGATACATCCTGATATAACACAGTCTTGATGTATTCTCACACTTCTCTGAACAATGTCTCAGTGGAGTTTCTACAGCAAAATGTATCTTCCATGTGACTTGTGTGCCAGAGGACTCATTGTCATCCAACATGAAACTGAAAACAAGGAAATGTTCAGCTCCATGTGAGATCACAGACTTCCTATAAGTTAGGTCTGTTGTATGCAGTTGCACACAATGGGATGCTTACCCAGAAGTTAGATCAGTGACAGGCTTAGCTCACAAGTCACCTCACAGCTACTGTCATAAGAAGGCATAATGCTATTGGTGTCTATTTGTCAGCATGTAGCATACATACCAGAACACACTCTAGGTAGTTTAAGAACTTAAGAACTTCTTAAAAGGTGTCATGCAACTTGGAGGAGCATTACCCCTCTGTATAAGGGAATTCAGAACTCATTATACTCTCTCTCTCTCTCTCTCTCTCTCTCTCTCTCTCTCTCTCTCTCTCTCACACACACACACACACACACACACACAGCGCTTGTAAAATAGCAGGTTTCCATATCTCTCCCCCATCTCCCTCTGCCCTACCTTGTGATCTTCAACAACTTATCCCCCCCAGTTTGTTTTCCCCTTTTTCTTCATACCATCTAGACATGGGAAGGGGATGTGTAGCATGAATCTTTTTTTTTTTTTTTTTTTTTTTTTTTGGTTTTTTGAGACAGGGTTTCTCTGTGTAGCTTTGCGCCTTTCCTGGAACTCACTTGGTAGCCCAGGCTGGCCTCGAACTCACAGAGATCCGCCTGGCTCTGCCTCCCGAGTGCTGGGATTAAAGGCGTGCGCCACCGCCGCCCAGCAAATCTTAAATGGTCTTATTAATAAAATCAAACCCGGTGCTAGTTATTGGGGTGAATGCTGGAAGATCAGAGAGACAGAACAAGCCACAGCTACCTCACCTTGTCAGTTCCTCAGCTGATCCTGTTTCCTCAGACTGGATGCCTCTGAGTTCTCATCCAAATTAATCTCAGCTGAATTGTTGCTCAAAAGCCTGAATTCTTAATCAGCCAAAAGCTTGTAGTTTCTTGTCCTCATGCCTCATATACCTTTCCGCTTTCTGCCATCAATCCCTGGGATTAAAGGCTCATTTTCTGGGATTAAAGGCACAAGTCACCATGCCTGGCTGTTTCCAAAGTGGCCTTAAACTCACAGAGATCCAGAGGGATTTCTGCCTCTGGAATGCTAGGATTAAAGGCATGAGTGCCACCATTTCCTAGCCTCTGTATCTAATGGCTGTTCTGTTCTTTGACCCCAGATAAGTTTATTAAGGTGTACAATATTTTGGGGAACACAATACCACCACAGGGATGCTGTGGTAGGTGCATCTGGGAGGAGTTGGAAGCAGGGTTGGGGAGATAAGATCAAAATACATTGTATATTTGCATTAAAATCAACATACAAAAACATTTAAAAATGGTCTCATGCAGTTTATAAAATTGCTGGGACCATCAGAAAATCAGAGTTGGAGCCTATGTAGTCAGAAAAGAAGAACACCATTGAGACTTTTGCTGCTGTCAGTGAATACAGACACTGCTGTTCATCAGCAATGGCACCGTGTATCCCCACCTCCTCTGTCTTGGAACCCTGCATGACACTCCATGGCTTTCCTACTACTGTGATTGGTATAGCAGCTTCTTCCCTCATTCTCTTTAAAATGCACTGCTGTCCAGATGTGATTGTTCAGCTGACATCGCTTTGAGCTTCATCTGCAAAGAATTCAGGGATGTATTATAGATTCTCTTTGGGACAGAGAGACTCAATTGTTGAGAATTCCTGTACATCTACATCATGGAATGTAGACTGATCTGATAGCCGCCAGTAAATTTAAAGAAGGAGGGGTCTTGGGAAGCTACTAAACTGAGGGAAAATGCTTAGCCCATATGAACTAAGCCTAGTCAGGGCTGAGTGGCCATATTATTTACTCTCAGTGGTCCTGGGTGTCTTTTTTACTATTTGATATGAGTTCACAACTACAAAGTGAGAAGGGGATTGAAATGGTTATGCCATACACTCAGGAGGGAGTGAAAAACTTATGAAGAAGTTATAAAGGCATGATAGTAAACATGTCTATAGACAATTTGCATGGGATAAATAAGCAAAATCTAAGATTAGTGCAAAATGTTTCCATGCATCTTTCGGACAAATGACAGACACTTCAGCATTGGGGGTTGTCAACTGGATTGAAATTAGTTTAAAGTAATCAAACAATTCTGATGAAGTTTCTTGAGGTTTAATTTGATTTCTGTGATTTTTGAACTAACTGATGGCTTTTGGAATGAAGTTGAATCTCAAAGCAATGTGTGAATAGGTGTGGAACTGCATGAGGCTGATGGAAATAGATTGTTAAAAATCACTTCAGAAGCACCCTGGCAGTTCTCCTGGAGTTTTTCAAAACCACATACTGACCAACAAATAACAAAATAGGAGAATGCTTGAGTTCTTCGTTAATGGCCATCCACTTGTTGATTCAAAGTTCAGTTTTTCTCAGTGTCAGGGCACTCGCTTTCTTGAAGATAATAGAAGTGAGATGACCTGGGTAAATTTGCAAGATAGAGACATGGGTCCCACACAGAGTACACATTAGCCTTTTCATATTGCCTATGCCTTTGCAGAATGAAAATGTAAGCACATTAATAGCGATAGAGGTTGCTTATAGTCTAGATCTAGAATGTCCTGCGAAGGCTCGTTGGCTAAAGGTTTGTTCCCTATTATAGTGCTATTGGGAAGTGGCTAAACTAAGAAGTAGGATCTAGAAGCAAGTCTTGGGTCATTACACATGCACTTAAGTCAGAGATTATGGGAAATTGGTCCTGTTCTCTTCCTGCCTTTCATGTTCTACCCTTGAGATGAACAGTTTTGTTTAACCACATACTACTGTCATGCTATGCCACCACAGGCCTGACACAATAGACTTAAGGTTTCAAAGCCATGGACCGGAACGAGCCTTTTCTTTTTGTGTATTTTCTCATATTCTTTTGTTACTGCTACAGAACACTAAGAGGTATTAATTCAAATTATCTTGTGTCGAGGATGGCCTATCACCCATTAATTACATTCTATTACTTACTGTATATTTACTAGAGATGGACACTCACATAGCAAAAACAGGGAGTCTTTAGCCCTTCTCAAAATGACAAATCAAATAGAGATCAAATAAATGCACATTGAAAACCAGAATGGCTATATTAAGATGGGATAGTTTGTGGCAATGCTATTTTATCTTGGCAGTGAACATATCTGTGAAGAGCTGATGCTTCAACTGAGGACTAGGAAGTGATCAGGAGGTGACCAGATGGAAAAAAAGCAAGAAGAAATTTCACGCAAAGGGAATTGCTTGTGCAAAGGATGAATGGTTAGATACAGCATGGAGAGGATAAGGAATCAGTGATGTTGATGTGGCCAGAATAAAGGGCACAGACATGTGTGTATGTATAAGATGAAGTGAGAGAAATGTAATTGCACATAAATAGAATATGATGGCTGGAGATGTATGTAGATGCATGGTCATCAAATATCTTGTATTTAATAATGGTGGTCATGCATTTAAATGTACTAAGTAGTTAGATGTCTTGATGTTTTCTTCTTTTTTTTAACGCTCTTGCTGTATTGTGTAGTCATATGAAGATATCTGTGGTTGAACTTCTGGGGCTTTTTTGAGCTATCACTGATGTATGCTTCAAAACGATGGTGACTGTAGAGAGATCTTTGGTGTCTTTTCTGTTACACATTTCAACTTGAGGCAGAGGCACTGGAAGAAGCAGAGGCAGAAGCAAGGGCAGAGGCAGAGGCCATTGAAGGGTTTAGAGAAGCAGCATTTCACTGCCATAGTCTTCTGAGTACTGTCATAGACTATGACTATAGTTCATTATGTTGTGATGTGTTCATGGAGTTCATTTTCTCTTGTCTCTGTTTGTTGATTGTGACTCACTTAGTGGATAGAAATTGTATTCTGTCAATCTAAAAGGGCTTCATACATCTTCTTACATATCTAACTACATCCTCCTGAAACTTGATTGTATTCTTTACATGCTTGAGAATTTTAATGTCTAGTAAGACATCACATGACTCTCTTTTCCAGGCTCTGAGAAAAATTCCTGACCAGAATGGCAGTGCTGAAGTGAACTGTAACTCCAGGTTGTGTAACTCTTCATTTGTATGTGAACATCTTGCAGAGTAGCTCAGTCTCAGGGCATGTGTCAGTACTTGTCAAACTCAAGTAGTGTCTGTAAAAGCCATGTTGTGGGAGATCAGGCCTGGTCACAGAAGGATAAGCTTTAGAAAACTTGCATCACTCTGATAAATTAATGAAAAATTAAACATTTACTATTGTTATTGTATTATTATTATTATTATTATTATTATTATTTGTGTGTGTGTGTGTGTGTGTGTGTGTGTGTGTGTGTATGTGTGTGATGGACGTATGAGTGCAGGCATCTTTATGCCATAGTGTGCCTATGGAGATCAGAAGACAACTTTTGGGAGCTGGTTTTCCCCATTGTGGGATCCCAAGATTGAACCCAGGTCACCAAGCTTGCTTGGCAAGTGATTTTACCTTTTGAACCAACTTGCTGTCTTTGATCAATCAATTTAACTCCAACATAACCCAAAAAGTTTGGCAACAGTACATTGTTGCTTTTATTTTTATAAAGGAAGATCCACATGCCTTTGGCCTTTGATGAAATAGTTATTTCATTTAAAGCTACTTAGACTAAAGTTGGCAGAATTCCGTGTAAGATTTCTTAAGCAAATAAAAACATTTTAATAAAGACTAAGAAACATATGGTGAATTGGTTAATGCACTATCTTCTTTACAAAATTTTATCTTTATCTATCATGTTGTAGATGCTATGACGGGATCTGGAGATGGGATGATAAACCAAACACACAGAGACCTTCCACCAACTTCCAGGTTGAAAGTATAGAGGGGTACTGTTCAAGGAATCACACAAAGACAAGTAAAATTTGAGTTGCACACTTAGTAGCCACAAACATTGGACTGATGCTGTGGAGGCCCAGGGATAGGGAGTTGGCTTGCACAATGCGAGATCTGACTGATAGGAAAGGAGTGAACCGGATGAGAACAGGAGGGAAGAGAGCTCTTGGCTGAGGGAATAGCTCAGGCAAAGGCCCCAAGTTTTTAAGGGATGCAGCACTGCTGAGGACCAAGTAAGGAGGACATGACTGGAAAAGAAAGAACAAGTAGCAACTGGGGGAGAGGGGAAATAGAAAGTTAAGAATAAGACCTTGTGGGGACTTGCAGGAAGCATTGAGGGGGCTTCTTTATCTCATGAAGATGAGTGATCATGGGGGGTTCTAGATGAGCAGTAATTGCATTATCAGCTGAGGGTGAGTATTGGGCTGGAGCAAGGTATGGGAGAGACTTGAGAGGAAGGTGTGAGTTACGGTTCCAGCAGAACTCTGAATACAGAATGGGAGACCAGAAAAAGAGGTCTACCATAGAGACTGCACCTCACACAACTGTGGGAGCTGGTGTAAAAGGCCCAGGAAAACTGTGGCCTCTGCATTCGGTTGTGTCTGTGGATTGGAAGGGCTGGATGTGCGTTCAAACTGAAGAGGAATGGGACATGTACCCACCTAGGACAGTGGTTCTACTCTCCTAATGTTGCAACCTTTTAATACAGTTCCTCATGTTGTGGTGACCCCTAACCATAACATTATTTTTGTTGCTACTTTCAAAACTGTAACTTTGCTGCTGTTATGAATCATAATGTAAATATTTTTGCAGATAGAGAGGTCATGACCTACAGGTTAAGAACCACTTATCTAGTACCTCCTCTACCGGACACATGGCATTTGGGAGAAGCTAGGATTCTCATCTAAGCAGTTGCATCACACCTAGCTCAGAACTTGCAGATGATGAAGCAAGAGGTCTGGAAGAGCTGTAGGATCTGCAAGTCGGCTTGCATCTCAATGCTCATCAAGTGAGCCTGGGAACTAGCCCCAAGAACAGGGGCTGTACCTAACTCCACACCAGCCTTAGACCCCAATAGCTTTTGATTTTCTTCCATCCTCCAAAGCTTGTTTACTTTCTCTGTGATTTGCACTAACTCAGACCAGGACAGAGAAGAACACGCAGAGAAACTGCTCACCACAGCTGGGTTGGCATAGTACAGAACAACCGTAGGGATTGTCACCTTACTCAAGGACAGAGATAATGGTGGTTTGGATGAAGTCCTGGGGAGTGAATTGATACTTTCAAAGAGTTCCATCTAGTTATTTTGTAGACTTTTTCATCATTGGGTGCCGGTGACGCATGCTATATTTATCTAGACTGGCAGAGAACTGACTCCTGTCCCACATGGTTATTTGTTAGAATGCTCCTGATGTCGTTTTTTTCCCCTTTTGTGAGTGATCTCAATTTTGGCTGCTGGGATGTGATGGTGTATTATAATTTTTTATACTGTGAAGAAATTATATTTCCTTTGCATAAATCATAAGCATTAACAGATCTAATTGATGAAATAGATTAGTAAGTAACTAATTGGGAAATAATTTGCAACTATGTATATATCAAGCTCCCATCTACCTGTGTATTTTTCACTGACTATTCATTTTAGCTTTCACCTTGGGATGGCTTTAGAATCATAGAATGCTGAAAATGCAGAGCTGAGAAGACTCATATGCAGTTCATTAAAATTCCACAAATATTATCCTACACAGCCACAGTCCAGTGACTAACGCCAAAGGAGTACTGGATAGAATAGTATATATCATACTTATATACAGACCTCATGCAAATTTCACTAATATCACTGATTTCTTTTTTCCAGTTGAATTTAGGATAATGTAATACAGTTAGTGTCAAATCTTCTTTGTCTCTGCAATCTATGGTAATTTCTCAATATTTTTCTTTCACAAACCTAACACACTTGGAGAGTCCAGCTTTTCCCCCTTTCTACAATGTCCCTCATTCTGGTCTGTCTGTGATTTCTTTATAATCAAATTAAAGTTATGCAATTATTTTTGGAAAAATAATACCATCTCTGTCATCCTCCCTGCACTGAATTAGTAGACAAATGATTTGTATTTGTTCCCAAATATTAATTTTGATCATTTTGCTAAAGTGGTAACTCTGAGGTTTCTCCTCTGTGTAATAACTATTTTTTAATAATTAATGAGTATCTTGCTGAGAGATGCTTTGAGACTGCAATTGTTACCTTGTTACTCTTGACATTCATACCCACTCATTTTGTTCATAGATAATTGGGGCCTAAAATAATTAATATGGCAATATGTAGCACAGTAAGTTTCTATTTCCTTTATTCCTTCTACATTTATTTTTTGGAATTCTACACCAAAGAAGAGCTTTTCTTCCTTTTTCATACTTACAAACCATGCATTTTGATGATACTGATCCCCCACTATTCCTTCCAATTCCTCTTTCCTCCATACCCCATTCCTCTCCCAATTTCAAATCCTGTTCTTGAATCCACTGAGTCCTATTAGTGGTGTCTACATGCACTTGGGGGTAGGGCTAGCCACTGCATCATGGCAACCTTCTAGGGGCCTCACCCCTGAAAATAAAATGACTCTTCCTCCCTCAGCAATCATCAATTGTCAATAGCTCCTAAGCTATGGGTGAGGCTTTGTAAGCCTCCCTTGATCCACACTGCAGTTTTGACTGACTTGATCTTATGTAGGTCTTCTGCAGTATGCATAGTGGTACAAGGAGGCATGGATGCTATGGTGGTAACCAACCACTTTCTAACTGGATTTAAGACCTTCTCCACAGGATGGCACTCATGCCTGGTATTGAAAATATGGCCAAGAATCTGTGGGTAGAGAAGTTTTAGTCTTACAGGAGAATTTATTTCTATTATGTCTCTAGTAGACATAGTTTCAAACTGCCTTCTAAGTCCTTAGCTCTCCTCCTTTAACTTATTCTGTTACTTATTTCTCTTGTTATGGGCCAGTGGCTTACTATTTTTGTTATGCTGATGAGAATCCTTTCAACTAAAGTGCATTTTGATTTTCAGGCGTCTAAGATTTGACTATAAAGAGCATCATTAAAGTTGGTTTCTGTTTGTTTTTTTTCTCATCATTTTTGAACAATTCCTTGCTTTGTAGATACACAAAGTACCCTAAAATCAGCTTGCAGTTTTCCCCACCCCAGGCCTCAAATCAAACATTAACTAAATATGGAGAATGGCATCTGGAAACCAAGTGCTTTTTCTTGGTATTAGGGTGTCACTGCTCTAATTCCCTTTTTGGAAAGAGCCAAATGCACTTACATATCTGAAGTGTGATCATAACTAGTCTTAACAATAAAAATCAGGAGTCAGATATTGGAGTGAAAGTTCAAAGGTCAGAGAAGCAGAGAAACAGCCACAGTCACTTCCTGCCTCTCAGAATTCTTTGGCCAAAAGAGCTGAGATCCTGTCTTCGTCCCACCTTATCACTTCCTCTCTCTGCCCAGTCTTGTCACTTCCTGTCTCCTCTCTCTCCAGACCTCCAGACCTCTATGGTTAACTAGTGGCTAGCTTTGCCCTCTGATCTCCAGGCAAGCTTTATTTGTCAGAACACAAATGAAATATCATACAACATTCCCCCCTTTTGTCTAAATAAAAAGTGAAGGTTTTAACTTACATGGAAAAACTGTATACAATAAGCATACTAACTATATACAAATATATATAGCAATAATTATATTAACAATGTCTAGTCCATTAGAATCTGACAAATTCAGAGAAAATACTCCATTATCTATCCTATCCTGGTGAGTCCAAGGTGTTGTACCTAATTCACTTTTCCTAACTTGCATTATCAATCCAAAACTATCTTTTTATGTCTCTCTAAACCTTATACACTTTACATCTCTTTAGTGAGTTTCTTTTCTGAATTTGTTAAAAAGGATGACTATAACTATCTAGTCTGCAACTCCATCAGAGACATGAGAAGGATATAATATCACCAGAGTAAACAAGAAGTGTAAAGCAAACAACTTCCAAAAATAAGAAATGACAGAAACAGTGGGATGCCTGGACAGTCACTCAAGATTCCTTTGCAACATTGGGCATCCATCTTCAGCCTGCAGGCCTAGAATATCCAATAGACTTTTTTTGTGAAGCAGGATTTTTGAAGGATTGTCCCACTTTGTCTTGGTAAAGTTCTGTAGTCACTTTCTTTTCTGTCCTGCTTTTCCAGTTTTGACAGCATACTGTCAGCAGTTGAGGCAAGGGCACTTTCTTGCCCAGTGGCTAACTTTCTTGCCCAGTGACCACAAAGAAAGTAAACCTCATATGGAGTATCTTTGATGCTCATAATTTTCTCTGAAGTAGATTAGTACTGCCAGGAGGAGACATGTCTCATTGTCATAATAAAGGAAGAACCTTATGTTATTAAAATATCTTAAATGTCATATTCCATAGATCTCTGAAGTACTTGAAGACCACCTGTCTATCTAAAATAACTAAAATGAATAATTAAATGTTCTCTCTGATTTTGTCAAATACAGACTGCATATTGTAACTGTAATTCTTACTTGATACCTGGTTTTGTGGTATATAATCTTATTATGTTAAAAATAAAACCTTTTTTAATTAGACAAAAAGAGGGAAATGCTATGGAATAATACTCTTATATACTGTAAAGATTTGTCACTCGAACTGGTTTAATAAAATGCTGATTGGCTAGTAGCTGGGCAGGAAGTATAGGCACGGTGAGCAAACTAAGGATGATGGGAAGGAGAAGGGCATGTCAGGACTGACCAGCCAGATACAGAGGAAGCAAGATTAGAATGTTGTACTGAGAAAAGATACCAAGCCACCTGGCTAAACATAGATAAAAATTGTGGGTTAATTTAAGTGTATGAGCTAGTTAATGAACCTGAGCTATCAGACAAACATTTATAATTAGTATAAGCCTTTGTGTTGTAATTTGGGAAGCAGCTGCTGGGTATTTGGGAGTTGCTTGCCAGACAGAAACTTCTGTCTACACATACCTACATATTTACATGAACATTTAAGAGTATGAATTTAGACTGATGTTTCTAATTCCAGTCCAATACCACAAGATTCAGGCTAACATTGCCTTATTTATAACTGCTTTCCCCCAACTGTAAGAAATGTGACTCTCATTGTCTATTCTAGACGAACTTATTTTTTCAATCCTAGAATACAGACGACCACTTTCAAAATTGCTAAATATGCCTCTGTGAAAAAGAACTTCCTAGAGAAAAACAATGCATATAATTCTTTTGTGTTTAACATGAGAACTCAGGGTCAATCCTTAATTTAATATTATTAAAATCAACTTATATTCCTATAAAACCTCTACTAACTAGGACATGATTCTTCCACACAGTTTTTAAATATTAGAATAAAAAAACTGGTCACTTAAAAAAAACATATTAAATCCAAATTCACGCCTTTGAGTAGGTTTGTTGGCAGTAAACTCAGTCACAGTTATCATCAGTTTCTCTTTCTCCATCCCAGGGTTTTATAGGAGTTCTGGTACTCTTAATGTAGAAAGAGACTTTTGAAGATGCCACTTCAGCCTAGAGATCATATAGCATGGATGCTAGACATTTTGTGGGCCTGAGAATGCTAGTGTTCATGACTTTTCCATATGCATTGTGCAGCTGCCCAGTTTTAGAGTCTCGTCTGAAGACCTGAGGAAGGCTATGTTAGTCTGTCTTGTGACTCTCTGTTCTACTTTGTGTTGTGCCCATAGGTGAAACATAGGACCTCTACATAGGGGTAACCAAGTGGTTGATTGTTCCAGAAATAAGTATTTATGCCAAATTCATAGCTGTACTTTAATTGTACCATTTGTTGTTGTCCTGTCTAGATCTTCCTCAGTAGTAAGACACTACTCCCAGGGGTCAGGGCAAACCTCTTCAGGTATTTCAAGGCTGTAACCCTATCTGTGCCATTGATATGTCCCTACTCATTCTTCTTTTCAGTGTCCAGAATTCTTCTCAAACTGTGACAAAGCCTCCATTTTCTTGTCCTTTGAAAAGTTAGTTCCTATTTTTCTTGGCTGTTATTTTGTTTTATTTCTTCATTGCCATTTTATTGTGGGCTGTCAAACCAGTGGGTTCAGTCTATCATCTTGAGTCAGAATCACTGGATATAAATCATACAAAAACTCAGACATTTTTGAGGCATTTCATTTTAAATTGCCTTTTGAGTTATTTATAATTCAAGCAAAAAAATTGGCACCTTTAAATTATAGTTGGATATTTATAAGCAAAATGTCAACATCCAGTTCAACTACTAACTTTAATTTGCCAAAGAATTGGGCTTTTGTTGTATACTATCTCATTTATCATTATTTTTATTTAATTAAAACAATTAAAATATAACTATATCACTTACTCCTGCCCTTCCCTCCTTCCAATGTCTCCCATGTTCCCTGCCTCCAACCCCTCAGTTCCTCTCAAGTTAATGGCTTTTTTTCTTTGATTATTATTATTGACATATATTGGTATAAAATATGTAACTATATACATATTATGCATAATTATATACATACAACCTATTGAGTCCATTTGTTGTGGCTAGTGTGTGTATACTTTAGGGCTGACCACTTTGTATTGTATAATCAATTAGGGGGTCATCCCTATGAGAGGCTAATTCTCACCACCTCAACAATCATTAGCTGCCTGTAGTTCTTTAGTTAGAGGTTGAGTCTCTGAGAGGTTTTCCCCTTTCAATGTTAGCATGTTTCTTGCTATTGTCTTTGTTCAAGTCTTGTTTAGTTAGTTGGATAGTTGAGGTATTATGAGTGAAACATCTCTATCATTCTAGGAAACACAGAAGCATAGTAGACTTCGTGATCCTCTGACTCTTACAATCTTTCCACCTCTTCTTCAGAGATGTTCCTTGAGCCTTGGGTGCAGGAGTTGTATTGTAGATGTATCTGTTAGGGTAGGGCTCGCCATAATTCATTGATTTCAATACTATGGTCAGTGTGGTTTTCTGTAATGGCCTCTGTTTGCTGTAAAGACAATATTTTAATTTGTTTATCCATGGGAGTAAGTTTTAGAACACAGTAATTATGTTGGTATAGTAAAGTGGTAGTGGTAGGTTCTTTTTGAAGATCCACAACTTCACTACTCAAGGTAATTGCTTAGCTTTCTAGTACCAAGCATTATTTCTCTCCTACCTTAAGTCCAATTAGAGAGCTGTTGGTTACTACCAAGACATGAATGATACTGTTACACTTTAGGGATATCTTTCCATGCTGGTCAATGTTGTGGTCCATAGCCATCACAGATAGGTAGGACTAGTGGTTGCTTCCTTCCTTTGGCAGCTTACATAGTACTTTCTGATACTATGAAAGCAAGACTGTAGGAAGGAGGGTTTCAGATTGGATACAGCTTGAATCTTCTAAATCCTACATTTGAAGCATGTGGTTTCCTCAGTTGTAGAGACTCCAACCTCTTAAAGGCAATCAAGGCCAGCAGAAATATCCTGTATTATTTTTCAAGTCACTTGGACTACTTTGGTCCACAATTTTAAGGAAGTTTCTCATGTCTGGCACTGAGACTTTTGTAAGATTGTCTAAAACTCTTGTGGGGAGCATCCCCAGTCCAAATGTCATAGCTTCATATATATATATATATATATATATATATATATATATATATATATATATGGTTTGATAGTATTTTGAAGATTTTTACCTCTATATCCATAAGGGATAAAGTTCTGTAGTTTTGGTTTTTCTTGTGTCTATACTTGATTTTGGTATTAGAGTAATACTGGCAATACTGGCTTTGTAGAAGGAGTTTGGAAGTGATCTTTCTGCTCCTCCCTTACTCCCCCCATCAAATAATTTAAGAAGGGTACTGTAGATATTTGGATGTCTGGAAGTATGCTGCCGTGAACCCATCTGGGCCTTGAATTCTCCTAGTGGAAAGGCTGTTTATTATTACTTCAGTCTCCTCATTTGTTATGGGTTTGTTTAGGTTGTTGATCATTCTCTTCTTGATTTAACTTTGGTGCTTTGAATGAATCTAGAAATTCTTGTCTCAAAACTGGTTTTAATGTGTACCAGAGGTTTTGTTGTATTGTGTTTTAATTTCATTTAGCTCCAGGGATGTTTTTATTTCTTTCCTGATTTCTTCTTTGACCCACTTATCATTTAGTAATGAGATGTTTAACCTCCATGATCTACGCACTTATTACAAATTTGCTTCCTGTTGATTTTAAGTTTGATTGCATAATGGTCAGATAGAATACATGGGATTATTTCAATTTTCTGAATTTGTTAAGATTTGTTTTGTGTCCCAGAATACGATTTATTTTTAGAGAGGCTTCCATGGACTTTTGAGTAGAATGTATATTCTTTGGTGTTTTTTGGTGGAATATTCTGTAGAAATCCATTAGATCCATTTGATATAAGATGTCTTTGTTTATTTTTTGTTCAGATAACCTATGTAATGGATAAGTTAGGTTATTGAAATAATCTACTATTGCTGGGTTGGTGTTTATCTATGCCTTCAACTCCAATAGTATACATTTGGGTGAGTCAGAGTTTGGTGCATATATGTTCAGTATGCTAATTTTTCTTTATTGATGGTTTCTTTATTAATTGTTCCCTTGCTTAGAATGAAGTTCCCTTCTTTGACTTTTCTGATTAGTTTTAGTTTGAAGTCTATTTTGTTAGATCATAGGATGACAATGCTTGGTTGCCTTCTGGTTTCATTTGAAATTCCCTTTTCCACCCTTTAACTTTAAGGTGGTGCTTATTCATAAAGCTGGGATGAGTTTTCTTGTAGACAACAGATAGATTTTGTTTCTTAATCCCTTCAGTGGGCCCATGTCTTTTGATTAGAGAGTTGAGGCCATTAATATTTAAAGTTATTATTGAAAGGTATGAGTTGGTTTCATTTTGTTCTTTTTTTGTTGTTTGTATTCTCTGTTATGTTTGGCATTTCATTAATTATAGCTTCATCTGTTTTCTTTCTAGAATCTTTTGGCTGTTATTGCTCCTTTTATCAATTTAGTGCTGCTTCCAGCATTACCTGAAGGTCCTAAAGTTTAGGTTGTTTGGGTAGACATGAATGTTTTTAGGACTGTTTGTCTCATGAGAAGTTTTTCTTCTCTTCCCTTTAACAGATAGTTTTGCTGGACACAGTAGTCTATATTGGTAGTCATGGTCTTTTAGAACATGGAGTGCATTGCTTCAGACTCTTCTGGCTTTCAAAGTTTCAGTTGAAAATCAACTGTTATTCTGATGGATATTCCTTTATATGCGCCTCATATTTTTTTCTCTTGCAGCTTTCAAATCTATTCTTTTGTTATGTATGATGATTATCTATGATACATTGTGGTGTGTTTCTTTTCTGGTCTCATTTATTTGGTGTACTATGTGCTTTTTGGAGCTGTGTAGTTTATAGGTTGCAAAACAAAAGCTCACATTTTTACTATTACTCTCTTTTTTCTTGCCTAAGACCTAGACATCTAATTTCTTGTCTTTCTTGGAAAAAAAGTATTGTCATCGTTTCACAATAGAATCAATTGTCCTGTCATATTGTTCTCACATTATTTTCACACACCATCACACACATTCTCCAGTAGATACACTTTAAATCTTTGAAGGACATATTTAAAAGTTATGTGTAGACTGGGCTTTTAAAAGGGCCAAAGAAATGCCTGACTCAGAGTTGTTCAAAACACAACAGACATAGTAAGTATAAGGCTTGTGTGTGTGTGTGTGTGTGTGTGTGTGTGTGTGTGTGTGTGTGTTATGAGATTTACACTTTTAAGCAGGGTGATAGTGGTCAATACCTTTAATCCCAGCACTTGAGAGGCAGAGGCAGCTGGCTTTTTGTGAGCTCGAAGCTAGCCTGGTCTACAGAGGGACATCCAGAGATTTTACATAAAGAAACCCTGCCTCAAACACCCCACAAAATATTTACACTTTTATATACCACTTTCCATATTGTAGGTATTTAAATCAGTTATCAAATGGTTACGTGCTTTTACTCTGCTGGGTCAAAGGTTAGTATAGAACTAATAGAATAATGGAGACATGGAGAGAATAAAGAAAGCCAAAAGCTCAAGACAAAGAACAATATACTCTCAACTATGTAAATCTCTTCATTATTAAAGTCTGAATCTCATGTTCTGTCATTTTGCTGCAGAGAAAATTATATCCTTTAAAATCCTTTAAAAAGGACTATTACAAAAATAAAATAAAAAGCAGCACAAAAAAGAGCCTTCCAAGTAAAGTCCTACACAGAGAAAATATACTTTAAAATGTAACACAGAAGTGTTGATAATTAGGTTAACAACAATGGGATAAAGCTTATAGAAAAGTGAAGACATGTCTAGTTTGGACACATCCAGGAAAAATGAATTAACCCAGAATATATGATTGTCAGGAAGAATCATGCACTCAGGCCATATCCTTGGTAGACTATCTGAAAACAAGGACTATATTGTCTCAGTTGTCAATGAGTAATTAATTACGTGTTGAATCCCGTCCCCACCATATGTTTCAGAACTCTGCTTGCTGACCAGTCTGACTCAATTGAAGTGAAATGATGAGTTGGAAGTAATTGTGTGGCAATTTTAAACAGATATAAGCAAAGCCAGAGAAAACACAACACTTTTACCCAAATTAACCTCAAACCAGTGTGGAGAAATTCTTTTATCTGAATAATTGGCTCCTAGAAGAATTGGAATCCATTGAGTAGCTTGTGTAACTTTTTTTTTTTTTTTGGTTTTTTGAGACAGGGTTTCTCTGTGTAGCTTTGTGCCTTTTCTGGGACTCACTTGGTAGTCCAGGCTGGCCTCGAACTCACAGAGATCCGCCTGGCTCTGTTTCCCGAGTGCTGGGATTAAAGGCGTGCGCCACCACGCCCGGCAGCTTGTGTAACCTTAACATCATGTGTGTGAGTTAGTCTTTATTGTTGGAGATGATGTAACCACCTGATGTGTTTGTGGGCTATGCAACTTTAAACTTAAAAATTTGAGCAAGGAAACAGCTGTGGACTTTAGCTGGAAACACTGGAGCTGAAAAATCCTCAAATTGTAGAAGCTACATGTTATGTGAACAACCGATTATAAGGCTAGCTTCCTGATCAAGATGATGTGCTGGGACACAGGTGTACTACCATCCCCCATTTCATTAGAGGGACTGCAAAGGATGAGAAAGAATATAAAATATGCAGGCAATAATGGAAAACCAGAATGGAAAGAGGGAGGAATCAAAATATTCATAAGGAAGAGCTGAGAGAAAAATAGATTGCTGCCGTTTAAGCTACCTGGCCTGTGCTAGGCTTTTATGGAAGCCCGAGTTGACTCATCCAGGAGGGAGCAATTACAACTGAAAAGATTCCAAATGCGATTTGTAGAGAGGGTCTTGAAGATATTTCTTTCATAAAATAAGAATATGCTTCTGGGAAATCGGAACATTCTGAGATCAAAAAAAAAAAAAAAAAAAGAGAGAGAGAGAAAATTCTTAGAAAGTTAAAATCTAATTTCCAAACTAAAATATTCAGTAGGAGGACTTGAATATTGAGAGACTCTCCCAGGGCCAAGAGTAAAATAGAAGAGCGAGGAAAAAATATTAAGAACACAGCTAGGGCCGTACGAGATCTAGGAGATATCTGATGTCTGATTAATAGGATTTCAAAACAAACCAAGAAAGGAAGAGGGGGGAAATTATTTGAAAAACAGAATAATGAATCCTAAAACTAAAGAAATAGCCAAATGCCACATATGAAGAATACAAAGAAACCTGTATCTAGATAAGCCCTTTCAAACTTTCAGAGAACCAAGGATAAGAATAGCCCTAGAGATTTCAGAGATAAAGTAAAAGTGCCTTCTACAGAGGATCAAAAACAATAGTGATTGTCCACATGCTAGAAGACAGAACAGAGGATCTTCAAAGTTCTGAGAGGAAATAGTAGTACATATTAATAGCATTAAGACACACTGAGTATTCCATGTTAGGGGTAGGCAATATTCTAAGGCTTTAAGTAAATCACTCAATCTTTCCAATAATCCATCTCTCCCCTTCATTTTTTTTGGAGGCAGTATCTTCCTGTGTAGCATATCTGGCCTCAATCTTGAGATCCTCCTGCCTCAGCCCCTTAGGTTCTGTGGTTACACTCATGTGTCACTATGACTGGATTCTACATTTTTTTGAAATACATAATATTTTTAATAGTAGATGCCCTTTTAAGACGGCAGAATTGAGGTAAGATGGTTAAATTATGTTCTCTAAGTAAATTACTGATTGTTCTCTGTCCAGATAAATTATTGAAGTGTGATAGCAATGAAAAGATACTTCTGATATTCATGCTCTTGAAAATATAAAATGTCTTTGAATATATCATTAAAATTTTTCCTCCACTGAACAGACATATGTGCACACAACAAAACAGAAGGAATCCCACAAGAGAGATGACAAAAGACGCAAGGGATGTCTGAACTCAGCTGGCTAAGAGAAGCAATCTCAGAATTTCAGCACTATGGAAGGTTTAGAAAGTAGCTCAGGCTAGTCTGAGTTGTGTGATCTTAGTGGCCAGGAGTGATCATTTCATCAATAAGAAAAAAATCTTAGAAACTTCAGTCAAAACGCAACCCTATGTAAGCAAGGCAAGGCCCCCAGTGAAATGAACTAGTGTGTGGTGCAATGTGGTTCACCAGATATTGGTGAAATTATTAAGGCCACTCCGCGTAGTTAAAAGGAGATTTATTTAATGGTGTAACTTACAAATTAAGGGATATGTAGGTCGCGGGGTCTGGGGAAGGTGTATCGCAGTCCAGCGTTGTTCTCTGGAGCTCTGCTTGGCCCACCTCCACCGTCCAGGGTCCTGGAACAGAGCAAGCGCTGGCCCATCCAGATCTCGGGTCTCCAGGCACCTCCCTTGGCCCCGCCTTGTAGGCGTGACAGTTGCCGAAGTCTCAATGAGGGTTGGAACTTCCAGATCAAAGCTGGAATGGCTACCCACTACGACCAATGTGATGTACATTTCCTATGTGATGCTCAAGTAATGAGGAGCCAGTGGATTGTAACAACTTGAGCCTTGCTCTTTAACTCAGGTAGTTGATCTAACCTAGATTGCTTAAACATAAACCATATAGCATTACGTTAAAAAATACATATCATTGTATAATCATAGCTTTGCAAATCCTGCTTATTATTATTCAGCTTTTAGAATATGTATACCAGATATATTTATAGAATCAAAGGGAAAATTTTTAAATATACTTATTTCAGAGTTGAACACAGACAAGCACTGCCAATATGGAAATAATGACGCCTTAGATGGAAATCAAAAGTGATGCGAGAGACTGGGGAGGAAGTGAGGTAGAAGGCATTATAAGGGGACAGATTTCATTATTTTACATAATGTGGGATCGAGACATACTGTGAAATCCATTGAATCCTCGGGGATGTCGATGCTAAGATTGAATTAGGAACATAAACAGCTTACGCACAGCAGGAAGGAAGCAATGCCTGTGTAAGATGAAAGGGTTTGGGAACAGGAGTGGGTAGGATAGGAAAGCCTTCAGGCTGTCGTGTAGATAAAATGAAGAAGAGAAAGGAGATGACAGCAAAGTCAGGCAGGTAGAGCCACCCGACTGATGTATGGCTGACATTCTGTCAAGAACAAAGACTGCTCATCGGAGGAGTCAGGCACCACAGAAATGACTGAACTCTAACATCGCCATCATACAGTCATTGGTCAAGGGCAGATTGGCATTGGCTCCAAAAACAGATAAAGCTATGAACATGATGCAGCTCAGCACTATTAGTAAACTCCAGATTTTGTACCAGATAGCCAAATTTTCTTAAAAGTAGAGAGAACTAATGCACACAGGGCCAGCTTGATGGTTGTGGGGCATGTCACAGGACAACATTGTTAGAAGAGTACCATGCTTGGTGAAAATCTGTTATCTTTAAATGCTTAATTCTAATTCAAGAGGCATGCATTATCATGTTTTTCTTTTTTCTTTATTAATTTTTTTATTCATCTTACATACCAACCACAGATTCCTCTCTCTTCTCTCCTCTTGCTCCTGCCCCCAGCCTCCCCCCTCCCCCACCCCTATTCCCTCCTCTGAAAAGGCCTCCCATGGGGAGTCAGTAAATTCTGGTACATTCAGTTGAGGCAGGTCCAAGCCCCTCCTCCTGTACCAAGGCTGTGCAAGGTGTCCCACCATAGGTAATGGGCACAAAAAAAGTCGGCTAGTGCACCAGGGATAGTTCCTGATCCTACTGCCAGGGGGCCCCTTTAGGAGACCAAGCTATACAACTGTCTTGCTTATGCAGAGGGCCTAGTCCAGTCCTGTGGAGGCTCCACAGGTGTTGGTCTAAAGTTCTTGAGTTCCCATAAGCTTGATTTGGTTGTCTCTGTAAGTTTCCCCATCATGATCTTGATGCCCTTTGCTCATAGAATCCCTCTACCCTCTCTTCGACTGAACTCCTGGAGCTTGGCCTGGTACTTGCCTGTGGATCTGCTTTCATTAGCTACTGGATGAAGGCTCTATGACGACAGTTAGGGTATTCACCAATCTGATTACCAGGGTAAGCCAGCTCAGGCACCCTCTCCACTATTGCTAGTAGTCTAAACTGGGGTCATCCTTGTGGATTCCTGGGAACTTCCCGAGCACCAGGACATCATGAAATTTGCAGGCAAATGGATGGAACTAGAAAATCATCCTGAGTGAGGTAACCCAGACCTAGAAAGACAAACATTGCATGTACTCACTTATAAGTGGATACTAGATATAAAGCAAACAATAACCAGATTAAAACCCATGGCTCCAGAGAAGCTAGGAAACAAGGAGGAACCTAAGAGGGACGTATGGATCACCCTGGGAAGGGGAAATAGACGAGATCTCTGGAGTAAACTGGTGTGAGGGGGGCAATAAAGGGGAAGGGATAGGGGATGAAAACATGAGGGAATGAGATGGCCGAGCTGGGGCAGGAGTGGAGTGGGAAAGCAATGAAAGATATCTTGATAGAGGGAGACATCACGGGGACAGGGAGAAACCTGGTGCATTATCATTTTGCATCGAGCCATGACAATCATATCTTGTTCTTGGGAAGAGCATCATGGGTACAAACAGATGCTGTCTAAAATTTTATGGAAATAGAGATTGAGGTTTAAGTACGTTTTAAAAATAATAAAGTGAAACATTTAATAAACAAGTAATATTAGCAAAAGTGATTGCCTTGCTGAGATGTGACAGGTAGTGCATATATTCTGTTTTGTAGTATGAGACACCTAGGGACGACAGGAGACAGAGGAACTCATGGGCCTTTTACCTGTTACCCTTTAAAACAGGCATGTGTTTTCTCCTGTCACATCTTTGTGAGTGTGTGTGTGTGTGTGTGTGTGTGTGTGTGTGTGTGTGTTTCTATGGTACACACATGTGCATATGGAGGCTGGCACCTCACTCCTTATTCTTCATGAGTGCATCCATCTTGTTTTATGTGATCGTCTCTCACTTTGCTGCCAACAAACTCATCAGGCTAAGCTGGTTGACAGCCAGCTCCAGGGATCAACTTGTTTCTTTCCTCACAGCACTGGGATTTCAGGTGTGCCATGACACCTAGCTTTTACGTGGATGCTGAGCTGGAACTCGGGTCCTCAAGTAACATGGATACCGACTTAGCTGGCTCCCCAAGCCCCAACCTTGTGTTATTTCAGTAGCTAAATCCATCTAAAGTCCCCGAAGCACGATGATGACTGTCCCCACTAACTAGGAAAAGCCTGCTTTTCCTTTCATTCAGAAGGTGCCTGGTGTCCTCTTTGGTCAGTGCTGACCCCTGTTTGGGAATCATAGACCAGATTAAAGCCTCATCTGTATTCTCATATATTTCATGTTGTCGTGTTTCTATCATCTCTATGTCAACAAGCCTGTCTCCTACAGCAGCAGGGTGGCATCTCTTACCACAAATGTGGAATGTCAATAAACAGGAGATAAGGCTCTCAACCTTCCTAATGCTACAGCCCTTTAACACAGTTCCTCACGTTGTAGTAACCCCAACCATAAAATTATTTTTGTTGCTGCTTCATAACTGTAATTTGTTACTGGTATGAATCATAATGTAAATATCTGATACACAGGATATCTAATATATGACCCCTGGGAAAGGGTTGTTCAACACCCAACTGGGTTACGACCCACAGGTTGAGAACTGCTGCCCCAAAACCTGTAAGAAACAGAGGCAGAGCTGTGCTGTAAGCTTGCAGGTAAACTAACAGTTATTTTTGGAAGAAAAGATTCAATGAAGAAATATTCTGTGGTAGAAAATGTTATTTTCCAATTATACAGTTAATGACTGTGCGACCAACTACACATTTTAGTATATTTTACATTGTTTACTCTTTTCCTTAATGTACACACAATTTAAAATTCAGAAATGAGACTCTTTGGTCAAACTGTAGCTCAACCTTGTGTCTAAGTTTCTCTCCTAAGGTGTTTGTAAAATGAGAAAGGAACAGAGGAGATTTAGGTGCTTAAAAATAAAGAAAGCAGGAAGCAGTCTGTTAGCAGAGAGATTTTGGACAGATTTCTTCAAGATAGGAGTCAATGGAAAAGTGGGTCAGGAAGGTAGGCTCCGCAAGAAGGATGCACATCCCATGAGGCATGCAGGAGAAATGGGACAGGCTGGTGGCTGTGGGTGGGTGGTACAGAGCAAGTTCCTGTGGGAAACAGTTGCTCTAGCTACACTCCCCTTTCTGAGGCAGGAAGGTCACAGTTTTGCATTTACTTCTCAGTAAATAGAAACAAACAAGCAACCAAGCAAAGGAATGTGAGCCTCCAGAGACATGGTAGCATTGGCATCTTCATGATCGGACACTTAGGGATCCAGAAATGTAGACTGCTAACCAAAATGCCTTCTATCCTGAAGGGATATGGCCGCACACCTGTAAGCCTCACTTAGGGACATGAAGACGCCAGCTAGCTGTTTAATTTTCCCAACTTTAACTGTGAACTGAGAGCCATGAAGCACCTTGTATACTTAATAGAACCTCAGGAGAGGAAAGAGAAGAAACAAAACATTACTCCTAAGGAAACAGATGCAATTCAGGGAAAGGAAGGCTACTATAGAAAGACAGATCAACCCCAGGATCCTCATTTGTATCAAGAGATTGAACTAGCTATTGGATTCACAAAGTAAATCAGACTCACATGGAGAGGGAAGCCAGAGAAATATGGGAAACCTGGGAGTTAGATTACTGAAATAAAGAAAAGGAAAGGAGTGTGTGTGTGTGTGTGTGTGTGTGTGTGTGTGTGTGTGTGTGTGTGTGAAAGAGAGAGAGAGACAGAGAGAGACAGAGAGACAGAGAGACAGAGAGAGACAGAGACAGAGACAGAGACAGAGAGATATGGAGAGAGGAGGGGAGGGTAGGACAGAGTGAGCGAGACAGAGACATAGAGCCAGAGAGTGTTTGAGACATAAAGACAGACAGACAGACACAGAGAGACAGAGAGAGAGAGAGAGAGAGAGAGAGAGAGAGAGAGAGAGAGAGAGAGAGAGAGAGAATGCAAGAGCAGTTATTGAGAGAGACTGTGAGGGACATGATTGAGCACAGAAAGTCAATGTAAGATAGTATGTAGGAAGTATCAACCTGGAGATAGTATGAATTCCAGAAAGAAAAATAAAATTCAGTGTTTCAATTTTAAAATTATTAAACCGCAAAAGTTGAATTCCTAGGAGCATGTTAGGAAAAGGGTTAATGGTATGGTGGTCTGTGGTATTTTATCAAATGGTGTATGTGTTTCTCTACTATATATAACTTTGTGAAACACAAAGACAAGTTATTGATTTTTTTGTTGACAACAAGAAGCAAAAACCCAAGAAATATTAATGAAACCTTGCATTAGGCAAAACACAAAGACTTTTAGTTTGGAAGCAAACCTTTAGTTTGAAAACCGCAGAGTACATCAAAGACTTGCTTATTAATCATAAAACCAGGGAGGCTGGTCTATAAAGGAGTGAACAATGAAGGTAAGTGTGGGTACAGAAAGCTTTTTGCAGAAACGAGTGCTGTGGTATAAAATGTTCAAAAATTGGTCCCCTCCAAAAAAATCCATTGACTGGAAGAGTTGAGAATTACATGTATAAATTTGCCAAGATCATAGCTGATGAAAACTCCAATCCTGAGCAAATTTACAAATGTTGATGAAACACCTCTATACTTCAGCTGAGCTCCTCAAACCCCACCACAGTGACTGGTGAAAGAACCCTAATGGGTTTTAAGCACATGAAGTTTAATGGATGTTCTTTGGTGTACCAATTTTCCAAGAGAAAGTAAGCATATAGGGGAAAAGTCAGCACTGAGATAATTAATAGTGCACCAAACTGTCTGTTCTTGTTATGCACATAACAAAATATGTGTGAGCAGTTACATACCTTGGGGCAGATTCAACACACACTATTCTGCAGGTAACCCAGAAGGAAAAAGCTCATGACTACATATAACTCTCCTAAATGTCTTGGGAATGATAATGCTTTTGGCATCTAATTCTCTGCTCAATGTCAAGTCTGTAATACATACACCTTGGCTAAGACAGTTGTTCTCTGTGACTGGGATGCTTATATACCTTTCCTTTAACTGCATCATTGCTGAATCTTCAAAAGAGGAATAACATATGGTCACAAGTGCTCAATATAGTGTACATACTTTCAGCCTTCCCAAAGCGATGTTAAGTATCTTGGGAAAAGAGGAAATTGGGGTGATGTGAATGGATGCTTTTCTACTTGTGAATAGTTTACTAGATGGAAGCAGATATGAATTGCATATAAATACACACAAATATATAAACAACTGGTGGTACTGAAGGGCAACAGTAAAGCACAGTGGTCCTTAGCTACCCCTGTGGGCTTCCAGGGTCCTCTCCAGGAGGATGTACTACTTAAGCTGTATGAATTTGCCCCATTTTAATGGTGAAGTCCATATTCCTAAGTAAAGTCAACTTTGGATTTCTGTTCCCCCATTCCCCTTTTTGAGTGACAGTCTCCCACTGGTCTGGAACTTGCCAAGTAGGATAGGCTGATTAGCCAGTGAGACTATATGGATCCACTTGCCTTTGCTTCCTTAGTGCTGGGATTCCGAGTGCATGCCACCATGCCCAACTATTTTTTGACCTGGGTTCTGGAAATTAAACTCAGGTCTTCATACTTGCCTATGGCCACTGTACTGACTGAGCTATCTCCCCAGCCCAACTGTTAATTCTTTTTGTGTGTGTGATATTTTTTATTATTTTTTCATTTATTTTACATACCAATCACAATTTCCCCTCTTTCCTTTCCTCCCGTTCCCTTCCCTCACCTTCTTTCTGCCTCCCTCCCTGCCCAATCCACTCTTCCTCTGTCTCCATTCAGAAAGTGGTAGGCCTCCCATGAGAGTCAACAAAGCATGGCACATCAAGTTGAGGCAGGACCAAGCTCTTCCCATGCATCAAGGTTGGGCGAGGCTACCCAGCATGGGGAATAGGTTCCCAAAAGCCAGCTCAAGTTCCAGGGACAAGTCCTGATCCCACTGCTAAGAGCCCCACAAACAGACCAAGCTACAGATTGGTGAATATTCTAATTGTCATTAGAGAACATTTATCCAGTAACTGATGAAAGCAGATGCAGAGATCCACAGCCAAACTCTGGACTGAATTTTGACAAAAGAGATACTAAGAATGGAATTTTATCTGAGAACAATGTTATTTTACAGAGTCCTCTTACATGCTTTATTTCATATCAACTGCATGCAGATGTGTGATTCTTGGCAGCCTTTGTGTTTTAAAGATTGGAGAACCAAGTAGAGAAGATAACTAATCCCAGTATCCTATGGATTTGAAAATACCAATACCATCATCGGAATCTGAAGGGAAAGCAAGCTCTCTCTCTTCATCACCAGGGCCTTACTTGTAGATCAAAGCCATATCTTCTGTGTTTATTTTTACTTCTTGGCATCGATAGTTCAGAAATTCTGGTCATTGGAGTCTGCTGGGTCAGTAGGGCATTTTCCTATTTAAAGCTTTTCTTCAGGTAAAGAAGAAATTCCTAATATTTTTCCACTGCTCTCTTCACCCCGAACTTTGTGGGTTTAAGGCAGTGGTTCTTATCGTTCCTAATGCTGTGACACTTTAATACAGTTTCTCATGTTGTGGTGACCACCAGCCATAAAATTGTTTCATTGCTACTTCATAACTGTAATTTTGCTACTGTTATGAATCGTGATGTAAACATCTGATATGTGGGGACCTCAACCCACAGGCTGAGAACTCCTGGTTTAAGGACAAGTAGATGTGGAGAGAATTCTCATCCCCTTTCTGAAGGTCTCTGTCCTGCTCAACTTTCACCTTCTGTGTCTTGAAAGTACTGATTATGGAGAGTTGAAGTTTGACCTTCACCTTTTCAAGTATCATCCTGTCATTTTGGGACCAGTTTTTTTAGGGATGACTTTTACAGAGTGTGAATGTCCCTGTGACATTCAGATTTACATTTCTGGGCTCTTAGATCTTGTGAGATTTGTGCTGCGATGATTGTTCTCAAAAGGACATGTCAGTTTCTGTAGATTTGTAGATATGGCATTTCAGTTCCCTTTCACGGTTCTGGAATTGGACTCTGATTGACAATTTGTTCTTTGAAGAAAAGTACAGATTCAGAATGCACTGTTTCCTGTCCACTTACAAACCACATTAAACCTTTTTGATATTTTGTATTGTCCATTTCAATAAGATCACATTGGTTTTGGCCAGGGAAAGGCCTAATGCAGGACTATGATTGAGAAGTTCTGCTTGCTTTTTTGAGAGTTGCTCCCCTTTATTGGCAGTGGACTATTTACATATCAAAATCACCAGTAATCCTCAAACAGCTGGCACATGTGTTTTAGTTTTAGAGGAATAACACAAAAGTAGATAATTAATGAATTTTCATTCATTTGTATTATTTTCAGAATGCTAATTACAGAAGGTAGTAAAATAAGGTTAGGTATAAGTGTAATGTTAGGTAAAAGGAGTGCAGTTTGAATCACATACTGTTATTGATTTTCTTACATATTCTTTTTAGATTTATTTTGTTTTATGTGTGAGTGTTTTGCTTACATGTATATGTGTGTACATACACCATGTGCATGTCTGGTGCCCTCAGAGATCAGAATAGGGCATTGGCTCTCTTGTAACTGGAGTTACGGATGGTTGTGAGTTGTCACGTACAGGCTGAGAACTGATCACAGGTCTTCTGTAAGAGCAACAAGTGCTCTTAACTCCTGAGCTGTCTCTCCAACTCCTGGTGCTTATTTTCTTTATGATGACAAACAAAACAATCATACAATCCAGGTATATCTATATATCTATATATATATCTATATATATCTATATATATATATCTTACATAATTAGAATGTTTTATGTTACATTCTCCATTTGGAATGTCTCTTAAAGGCTCTTGTGTTGAAGGTTTGATTCTCAGTTTGGCACTATTGGAAGGCAATAGAGCCTTTAAAAGTGGGATCCAGTGGTCAGTCTTAGATCACTGTGGGCCTGCTTTGGAAGGGGGTTATAGAATTTTGATTTCTTTTCTCTTGCTTCCTGACTTCCACAAGAACAGGTTGCTCACCATATTACCATGTCATGATCTGTTGCCTCCCCATAGACCCAGGGTGACCAGGCCAAGTGACCATGGACTACAACTTCTGAAATTGACCTAAAATAAACCTTCCCTCCTTTCAAGTTGATTATCTCTAGTGTTTAAGTTAATTAATGCAGTTCTCACCTTTATAGCTTTGTTTCAAGATTTGCAAAAGACACTACGATACTTAGCAGAATTCAGGATATGATACACGCTCAGTAGATGGTAGTCACTATTTATAATTCTGTGATAGCTGAAGTGCTGTAAGTTAAATATCCAATAAAGTTCATAGTATGTAAGAGATGATTATGTATCCAAAATGAGGATGTAAGCCATAAATGAACTATCATTTTCAATCTCACATAAAAACTACTAAACAACAATTCATTCCATTTTAACCATATGTACCCATGGGGGCTGGCAAGATACCAGCAGGGTCAGCAGCAACTATCCTACTGCTGTGATGCTTACTTGAGAGCCCCCCTTTACCTGTCATCTCTCATTTGTTGTGTCTGAAAAGCCTAGAGTCTTGGCTTTCACTCCAGTCACACTGCTGGGATTGGATCCCCTTCCTTTCGTCTGCCATACACAGCAAGATTATTGACATCTTTCCTACATAGATGTTGCCAGGTTCCCTCCTCAGCAGATTTGCCACTGGCTGGGATCCTGTTCTATAATAGATACATTATTCAAGCATAGTCAGCCATCTGACTTAGAATATTACCAATGGACAGTTACATCTGAATCGTACTCATTGGACCAGATACCTTTTTAGAAAATTTTAAAATAAAAATTTAAAAAAGGATTTTGGAGAATTTCTTACATGAATACTGTATTAAATCATTCTCACCCCCTTCCTCTCCCCCATCAATGTCTTCCACATTGCCCCATTTCCTCTCAAATTCATGACCTCTTCTTCAATTATTGTTACATGCACTCACATCTGTACAAATATATAAACATAGTCTGCTGAGTCCATATATGCATATGTATTTAGAGCTGACTATAGTTGGCTTTTTCTTTGGGCCACCAACCAGCTTCCAAATAAAAACACAGAGACTTATTAATTATGAATGCTTGGCTTTAACCTAGGCTTGTCCCACTAGCTCTTTTAACCTGTTTCTATTCATCTACATTTTGCCTCAGAGTTCTTTACCTTTCTTTCATTCTGTATGTCTTACTTTCCTGCTTCCTCCGTGTCTGTCTGTTTGGCCCCTGGCATCTCCATGGCATCTCTTTTTCTTTCTTCCCTCGAGCCTAAATTCCTCCTCCTACTTACTTTTCCTGCCCAGAAATCCCATCTATACCTCTTCCCTTGCTATTGGCAATTCAGCTTTTTATTCGACCAATCAGGTGCCTTAGGGAGGCAAGGTAAAACAGTAATGCATCTTTATATAATCAAACAAATGCAACACATCTTTACATAGTTAAACAAATTAAACACATTTTTAAATAGTTGAATAAATATTCTGCAACATTTCCCCCTTTTTGTCTAAATAAAAAAAAGGTTTAGCTTTAACATACTAAGACTATATACAATAAGAACAATTAATAAGTAAAAACTACATTTACAATATCCAATCCATTTGTATTTGGTAAATTCAGAGAAAGTACTTCATTATCTATCCTATTTTGGTGAGCCAAAGTTGTGTACCTAATTAACTTTCTATCCTAATTGTATTACCAACTCCAAATTATCTTCTTAGACCTCAAAACATTTCTTAGACAAACAATTTAACCTTTTATGTCTCTCAACCTTATGCACTTTATACCTCTTAAGTAAGTTTCTTTTTTGAATTTGGTAACAAGGAAAACTATAACTATTTCATCTTCAACTCCATCATAGACATGAGAAGGATATACTACTACCTGAATGAACAGGAAGTGCAGAGCAACTTCCAAAACTATAGAATTCACAAAGACATCTAGCTGCCTGGACAGTCACCTAAGGTTCCTCTGCAATGTTGGGAATCCATCTTCAGTGTACAGGCTCAGAATATCTGACAAACCTTTCTGTGAAGCAGGAATTTTGAAGAACTGTCCCGCCTTGTCTTGACAAAGTTCAGCAGTCTTAATCCTCTGTGTCCTGCTTGTCTAGTTTGTACAGTATATTGTCAGCAGTCGAGGCAAAGGCAGTTTCTTCCCCAATTGGCTAGCTTTGCTACAATGAGAGCATACTCCATATGGAGGTTCTTTGATGTCCATCATCATTTTATGAAGTAGATTGGTGCTGCCAGGAGCAGACATTTCTTACTGCCATGAAAAGCCTTAGGTTATTAAACATCTTGTAGGCCTCTGAAGCATTTGAAGATTACCTAGTTATCTAAAATATATCTGTTTAATTTTGAAAACATACCTAATATGACTACAAGTTTGATTGTTGTAGATGACTATCAACCTGCACTTTTTAATTATCCTACATAGTTTGTAATAATAGCTTTCAAGGACTAGAACTTTATACTACATTTTTAAATGAACTGCATAGATACAATACCTTAAACAAGAGTAGGAACATATATATATGGTATAACAAAAAATCCTTACATTTATATCAATATACAAAAATCCATACCATAGCCGGGCAGTGGTGGTGCACGCCTTTAATCCCAGCACTTGGGAGGTAGAGCCAGGTGGATCTCTGTGAGTTCGAGGCCAGCCTGGACTACCAAGTGAGTTCCAGGAAAAGCACAAAGCTACACAGAGAAATCCTGTCTTGAAAAAACCAAAAAAAAAATACATACCATTGTAAAATATTTGAGATGAATAGCTTCTTTTTATCCGATATTCTTATATAACCACTAAATGATGACAAATATCCAAAACTCACTGAATGACCAGAAACCACCCACCCCACCTCTTGGGAATGGAGGAATTGTGTTCTCTAGACTGCTTCCTGTTATATGAGGGTGACAGCATCCCCAAGGGACCCTGAGAAAATTGAGACAATGGTCAAGTCCTAAGAAAACTAGCTGTAACTTTTGTTGTTCAGTCTCTGTGCAATGGAAAAGTGCAAGGATTATCTGAAGTCTTGGCTAGAATAGTCTGTGAGGCTGGACCATCTCAACCAGAAGCCTTGAATGAATTGTAAATGAATAACTCTGATGAATAACTCTGATGAAACTGCAACAGAGGCACTCTGAAAGGCTGGATTACATTGGACACCCATTTTCATTGGTGTCTGGTACCCTTGCTCTGAAAACACACAAACTTTCAAAGGTAACAAGTATATGCATTAACCCAAGTATAGACTGTGTTGTTCACAAGCCAGCCAAAGGTGATTTTTTTTGTTTTATGTTTGAGCAGGTAAAAGACTGTTAACTTTATAAGTTTGTTTGGACTATACAATCAAACCTCTATCCAGGCCATATGAAGGGATGACATGTAACAATAGGGCACAAAGACTCTGTAACCAACAAGATTTGTTGTGTCTCATCCAGTCTCAGAGCTGTTCCCATGTCAAGGGATCAGCATATGCATCATCTGTTGCTGTGGGATGGTCTGTATGTCAAGTGGGTTGCTGATTGGTCAGTAAATAAATCACTGATTGGCCATTGGCTAGGCAGGAAGTATAGGCGGGACAAGGAAAAGAATTCTGGGAAGTGGAAGGCAGAGAGAGAGATACTGCCAGCCGCCATCAGGACAAGGAAGATGTAAGGTACCAGTAAGCCATGAGCCATGTGGCAAAGTAAAGATTAATAGAAATGGGCTAAATATAAGAGTAAGAGCTAGACAATAACAGGCCTGAGCTAATGGCCAAGCAGTTTAAATAATGTAAGAGTCTGTGTGTTTATTTTATAAGTGGGCTCTGGGACTGGCGGGACTTGGTGGCGGGAGCTGGAGAGAAATTCTCCAGCCTGAGAGAGATTTGCCCTGACCGTGGGCCAGGCAGGAAAACTCTAGCTACAATCTGTCTTGTAGTTTTTCTAGGTTTTTCTATATGTCTGTAGTCAAGATTTTCAGGGAGTCTCTACCAGTCAAATCTGGTCTCTATTAATTTTGAAGGAATCTGCAGCCTTTCATTTCCCACAGAGACAAAAGTATAACCTCTCTCCCAGTTCAATACATGCTCTGAATTCTATTTTAAAGTTAAGACATATATAAAGTATCTAGGCTGGTTTAATTCAGCAGTCTCTTTTATAATCCAATGTCTCTCAGCAGCTGTCATTTGCTCATTAACATTCAAAAAATTCAAAGTCAACAAAGTATACAGGATCCAGACTCCCTGTGTATTTCCCCCTTTATGTGGCCTTTTTAATATTACTTGACTCTTTCTTTGAAGACTTAATTTAATTATTTTTCAACTATTTTTTACTGTAACTGTCTATAGCCATTTTCTTTTCTTTCTTAAGCACCTATGCACACTGTAACCTTTTTAAAGGTTCTTTTTGTCTGGACCTATTTTATTGGGCACCTGTAGTGTTCTCTGACTGCATGAGCCAAACCTTAAAATGTTAAGTGGCAGCTAGACTCTCAGTAGTTCAGCTCTGGTGGTTGGTTCCACTCCCTCCTTGCCTCCATGAGAATGGAACTTTAAGCCCATGGGCCTGGCTGAGAGCTATGTTTAACTGCCCCAGCTCTAGGAAGTTGGTGCCCACATGGTGGTAGGAATTTTTTACTTAGCTTGCCATTTCTACATAGCAGGCCAGCTGCTCAAGTGCTCTTCTGCACAGAAGTGCCTCTTAAAGGAGCTGTATCCATTTTTTAAGCTTTCTCAGGCTCTATGTGGAAATTTGGGCCCCACACAGGGTGCCATTTGTAGTTGGCTTTTTCTTTGGGCCACCAACCAGCTCCCAAATAAAGACATGGAGATTTACTATTAATTATGAATGTCCAGCCTTAGTTTAGGCTTGTCCCACTAGCTCTTTTAACTTAATTTAACCTGTTTCTATTCATCTACATTTTGCCTTGGGGATTTTACCTTTCTTTCATTCTGTATGTCCTACTTTTCTATTTCCTTCATGTATATCTGTGTGGCTCCTGGCATCTCCCTGGCATCTCTTTTTCTTTCTTCGCTTGACCCTAAAATTTTCCTCCTACTTACTCTTCCTGCCCAGAAATCCCACCTATACCTCCTCTCTCACTATTGGCCATTCAGCTTTTTATTAGACCAATTGGGTGGCATAGGGAGGCAAGGTAAAACAGCAACACATCTTTACACAATTAAACAAATGCAACACATCTTTATATAGTTAAACAAATGCAATGAATCTTTTTTTTTTAAAATTTTTATTTTGCAATACAATTAAGTTCTACATACAGGCACAGATTCCCTTGTTCTCCCCCCTCCCGCCCCCCTCACCTTCCCCCCAGCCCGCCTCCCATTCCAATCTCCTCCAGGGCAAAGCCTTCCCCACAGACTGAGATCAACCTGGTGGACTCAGTCCAGGTAGGTCCAGTCCCCTCCTCCCAGGCCGAGCCAAGCGACCCTGCATAGGCCCCAGGTTTCAAACAGCCAACTCGTGCAATGAGCACAGGACCCAGTCCCACTGCCTGGATGCCTCCCAAACAGATCAGGCCAATCAACTGTCTCACCCACTCAGAGGGCCTGATCCAGTTGGTGACCCCTCAGTCATTGGTTCATATTTCATGTGTTTCCGTTTGTTTGATTATTTGTCTCTGTGCTTTATCCGACCTTGGTCTCAACAATTCTCTCTCATATAAACCCTCCTCATTCTCTCTAATTGGACTCCCAGAGATCCACCTGGGGCCTAGTCATGATCTCTGAAATGCAATGAATCTTTACATAATTAAGCAAATGCAACACATCTTTACGTAGTTAAGCAAATATTCCACAATAGCCGACCACTCAGGATGAGATAACTTATCAGAAAGTTTGTTGCTAGACAAGACTGATTTCTCATCTCTCAGTAATTAATTGCCTTAGCTCTTTATCCAGGGATAGGATCCTGTGAGATTTTCTCCATCCACACTATCATGTCAACTGGATAAAATTTTAATTTTCATTCCTCTCTCTCTCTCTCTCTCTCTCTCTCTCTCTCTCTCTCTCTCTCTCTTTCTGTCTGCCCCCTCTGTTTTTGTGCATGTGTGTAGGTGTATACAAATATGGGTGCCTATGTAAGTTAGAAGGTGTTGGAGTCCCTGAAGCTGGAGTCACAGGTGGTAGGAATCAAATTCTGGTCTTATAAAGAGCAGCTAATGTCCTTATCTACTGAACCATATATCCACACTCTTGATATTTATATTCTTTTTTAAATATGAAAGTTATTTATTTTACATCCTAACCACAGTTTCCCTTACCCCCTCCCCTCCCATTCCCTCCCTGCCATCTCCCACCTGCCCCACCCCCCAATCCACTTCTCCTTTTCTGTTCAGAAAAGGGCAAGCCTTCTATGGATATCAACAAAGAACTTGGCATATCAAGTTGCAGTAAGACTAAGCACTTCTCCTTGTATTAAGGCTGTGCAGAGCAATCCAGCATGAGCAGTAGGGACCTAAAAGCCAGCAAAAGAATTAGAAACAGCCCCTGCTTCCACTGTTAGGAGTCTCACAAGAAGACCGAGTTACACAACTGCAACATATATGCAGAGGGCCTAGGTCAGTCCCATGCAGGCTCCTTGGTTGTCAGTTCAGACTCCGTGAGTGCCTATGAGCCCAAGTTTCCCGTGGATTTTCTTGTGATGTCTTTGACCCCATTGGCTCCTAAAATCCTCCTCCCTCTCTTCAGCAAGATTTCCTGAGCTTGGCCTAATGTTTGGCTGTAAGTCTCTGCTTCTGTTTCCATCAGTTGTTAGATGAAGCCTCTCTGATGACAGTCAGCTAGGCACCAATCTATGAGTATAGCAGAATATCATTAGGCATCATTACATTGATATTTTTTAAACCCAGTCATATTTAGTTCTATTCTAGGTCTCTGGGCTATCCAGCCTCCTGGCACTCCAGGCAGTGTCAGGGGTGGACTCATCCTCATGGCATGGGTCTCAGGCTAGACCAATCATTGGTTGGCCACTCCCACAATGTTTATACCACTCTTGCCCCAGTACATCCTATAGGCTGGACAGACTATAGGTCAAAGGTTACATGGCTGGGTTGGTGTCCAAGTCCCTCTACTGGACATCTTGCCTGGTCACAGGAGATGGCCAGTTGAGGTTACATGATACTTACATTCTAATAACTGACGTGCAGTTATGTTCAGGTAACTGAAACACACATATTGATCAAGTGACTTCTCTCTTCCACCAAGAATAGCCCTGCAACTGGCCAGTTTTTTCATGAAACTGGTCTGCAGTGCCAGATGTTGATCCCACCAAGAACCGCTATGGAGGCTTTAGGAACACTGACATCTCGTTTGGAATTTTGTAGAAGGCTGTAAACTGAATGCCAGATGAATTTCTTTTTTTTTTTTTCTTTTTTTTTTTTGGTTTTTTGAGACAGGGTTTCTCTGTGTAGCTTTGTGCCTCTCCTGGAACTCACTTGGTAGCCCAGGCTGGCCTCGAACTCACAGAGATCCGCCTGGCTCTGCCTCTCGAGTGCTGGGATTAAAGGCGTGCGCCACCACCGCCCGGCTCAGATGAATTTCTTAATGAATGAGAACCTTCACAGACCCACATTGAGAGCTCAACTATTTAGCAGAATGTGGCCACAACTGCTTCCCATGATTGATTCTTTACCTTCCGTTTCTTACTATCCCATATTCTGCATATTATCCAAGATGGTCTGAAGAGTCAGCACCAAGTACTTCTTGGGACAATGCTGTGGTGAGTACTGTATGCTGTCTTATACCCAAATTGTCTCACCCAGCAAGCTTTACATCTTATTTTTGAGTGACAGATGGGTTGCTATGGCTGGAGATAAGTTTCTCTAGGGTGGTTGGTTAATGAATAGCACAGTTCACGCCTTTAATTCTATAGTTATTGTTTAATTAATTGCTCTCTGGGAGACTGTTTTCCTGGCATAGTTGCTGAGAAATTCATAGCAGCTGGTCTCTAGTGGAGACCTTTAAGATCATATGATTTAACCCACAATCATTTCAAAGATGAGGAAGCAGATGTGGGTTTGCTGAGGCCCCACAGCTCATTCTTAACAGAGCCAGGCTAACACTGCTTGTCTTCAGGAGCCTTGGGATCTCATTTGAGTATTAATGGGAACTGGAGTCAATTTTAATGTGGCACGGCCCTTGGGTATGGAATCCTGGATCTTCTTCAACACCCTGAGAATTCAGGACTTATGAGGGTTTGCTGGGCAAGCTGGTACCAGTTTTTTCATCATCATTTTTTTTTTTCAGGAGAGATTGCATCACTCTTGACATTGGCCCAATTCATGATCAGAGGCAAGAAGGGAGCTTGAAATCAGATCCCAGGTGGGAGTCACTGACACTTCAGAGTTTCCTAATTTAAGCCCCGGTTGCCCTGCCTCATTCTTTGCCTTGTTGAGGATTTACTTAGAGATGCCAGCAGTGCAGTGGGAGATCTAACCAAAGGTCAGGCAGTCACTGGTAGTGGTGAGGTGATGCTCTCTTTGCTCATTTGAAGGCTGTACCTAGTGGGACCCGGGTTCCTCGGGATGGCAGCACAAACGTGGTCCCCATGTGGAGTCAGCGCTCCAGCATCCTCTTAAAGGAAGAAAGCAATTTGATTCTTTCTCTTCCTCTCCACATGTGTCACCTGATTTTTGGTACTCCTGACTTCCCAACCTTGTGTTCAGTTCTTTTCTGGAAACTTTCATGATATGACCAACACTGTTTCCCAAGTCCTCTCCTGGTGGCTTATTGAAGAGGCCTTGGAATCCGTCTCTGTCCTCAGATGTCTTCACCTCTCATCCACCCCCCACACCGTGGCCAGGCCAGTCCTGCCAAGACACTGCTAGTTAGAAATGTGCTGCAGTAGATGGAGAAGTGGTTTGGGATCAGGTGGGCCTGCATTTGACCCCTAGATCTGCCACTACCTAAGTCAAGTTATTTTATTTCTCAGAGCCTCACCTTCCTCATGCATAAAATAAGGATATTAACAGTGCCTACCTCAATAGGATGCTATATGGATTAAATAAAGCAATACCTCTGCTATTGGAAGCACTCGGAAGGTTTTTATTGTTCTTTTTTCATTAATGGCTGACATGATGTGTCATAATTTGTATTTCTCCTAAAAGTAGCCTCTTAGTGGAAGATTATCATGCCTCATAGAATTCGTCGTGATAAAGTCATCCAGAAAACACTCAAAGGGATAGGAATGCAGAAGTAAGATGTAGAAGGGGGGAAAAAGACAGCATAAGCACTTTTGTGTGGGCTGTCATTATGGGCAACTGGGATTCAGTTCCCTTCCTTGGATACCTGTCATAGATTGGTTTCTATTGTGTTGTCAAAACACCCTGACAAAAAAGCAAGTTGGGGAGGAAAGGGTTTATTTGGCTTATGCTTCAACATGGCTATTTATCACTGAAGGGCTTCAGGACAGGAACTCAAACAGGACAGGATCCCAGAGGAAGGAGCTGATACAGAGGCTATGGAGGGGAGCTGCTTACTGTCCTGCTTTCTATGGATTGCTCAGCCCACCTTCTTATAGAACCCAGGACCAACAGCCCAGGGATGGCATCACCAACCATGGGCTGGGCCCTCCCCCATTGATCACTAAATGAGAAAAATGCCTTACAGCTGGATTTCATTGAGGCATCTCCTCAAATTAGGCTTGTGCCAAGTTGACACACAAAACCAGTCAGTACAAAACCCACTGACAAACTCTACAGCATCCACACTAGATTTTGAGGGTTCAAGAAGGTTGGGATGTTTGCCCACCAACTTGAATCCCTCTAGAGTTAGGTATTTTTCCTAGGGGTTAATTCCCCTGAACCTCTGGCCTTCTCCATGGATTGGTCATGTGTGTTGCTTACTGGGAAAACCCTCAGACAGAGAGATGATGTAGGCTGACTGAATATCCATGGGCGTAAGTCTAAGAGTTAGTTCAGGACACTGACAAAGTCTGTTCTCTTGTGCTGAGTATTAGACACTGGTGATGCTCTTAATCAGTAGCTTAGCTCCTATTAAACTGAGACAATTGAGGAGAGACAGGACATAGATGCTTGATTAGGGTGAGGTCCTTCAGTGAGAAAGGGAAATGCTGATCATTTAGACCCTTAACTCCTGGAGCCACTGTCAGGTGGGCAGAGATGGATGTATCCACAAGAGCTCTCTGAGACACACACACTGTAGATAGGTGAAGGAAGACCCTCTCTCAGCCTGTGCATCTGGCTGTGCTAAGACCTGACCTCACTAAAGTGTGACCTTACTAGAGATCCCCTTTCTTCCCTCTACCCTCATCATCCGTCTATTGCCTTTATTGCCCCAGCACACCCAAGAGTTCTACAGCCAGGGCAGGCCCCAAACAGCCCATGTTTGTCCTGATTCCCCACACTATCTCTGTCTTAGCTCTACTAATCTTTAACAATAGGATCTTCCCCATCACCAGCTTAGAATCCTGTCTCCTGGGACCTAGATTACTGCTGTGCTGCTTCCTTCTTATCCCTTCTTTCATCCCACAATTTCCAATATAATCTTTATGTAATCTTGGCAACAGATTTTCTATTTGTTTTCCCCATGTCTATTATAGGCAGATGATTCCTTTTCACATATACTTAATCCCCCTTGATCCTTTATTTCCCATATTGTTTGTCTTCTGTATCAAGGTGAAAGTCTTGGTTTATTTGTCCTAAATATATTTAGTTGATTGGCTGCAAGAGCCCCATTTACTTTTTTTCCCTGCTGACTCTCTAATAGGCAGCCAAAAAATTCACTGTATTACAGCAAATAGGTGTTGGGGTGTGTGTGTGTGCCAGCCTTAGCCATGTAGTATTTTATTGTGGAAGGATACAGATTCAACTAATGAGGAATATCGATTCCCAAGAAGAGACCAGATACAAGGTTCTAGCTGTCCTCTTTCCCTCAGAGATGCCATGTTGATTTTTGTCTTGTCTTTGCCCACAACCCTTTGTAATGTGGTAACCCTCTTCCACTATGGATCCAACCAGAATCCTTAGGCCCTGATTGAAGACTCAGCTCATCATTGTTCATTACATATGTTGCTAAGTTTGTAAAAAAACTAGACCAGATGACTATGACAGACTTACTTGAACTTGTATTCATTCTTCTTCTTCCAAAATACTTGCTAGCCTTTCTTTCTTGTCTAGGTTGTTTCTACATTCCTCTGGTTCTGTTACCTTTTTGGCTTGATTATGAGAACGTCAGCACTTAGTCCTCACAATCAATGATAGCCTACCAGTGACCCCTGTTGTTTACCAAGTTTGGCTCAGACTCAGTTCTGAGTGATTTTGACAATTTCACAAGAGTTGAATAACCACAGGAAAGAAGTTCATCTCAGAGCATAGGAAGCCATCTCACAGGAGCTATCCAAGTGCATGTGAGCCACACTAAAAAAAATGGTGGAAAGCAAGCATCTGAAATGTCCACACTAATGGCAGCTTTGGTGGAATAAACTTGCAATTTCTCAGAGGTATCACTTTACATTGACCAAGAACTCATGCAAATCCTAATGTGCCAATCATGAAGAGGGATGACTCCCTGGCTCTTTTTTATTTTTATTTTTTTCCTGTTTGCAGCAACTCTGGAGAAGGTTCAGTCATCACCTCCATTGGAATATGTAAGTTTTATGTTTTATTTTAGTTTGACTGCCATAGCCCGAAATTCCCAAAATACATTGAAATTTTTCTCTCACAACTTCTCCTTCTGGAGAGTGAGCATGCAAGGTCTAATATGTGCAGCAAACAGCCAACTTGGTATTTTGTTGCTGTGCAGCAAATATTCAAACCCCTTGATATAGAATCAGAGACTTACATAATCACTAAACTCTCTAAAGGGTGAACACTGCATAGTCTCATATGAAAGATTCTCTTTAGCAATCAGTATTCTTTTTATCACAGACCAGACTGGATTAGATGAATCTATGGAGAATTGCAAGAATTTGCAACGGTGTTCTTCTGTTAATACTCCTTCATTTGCATTCCTCCAGTGCTCTGGGAGTGAAAGCCACAGATAGATCTTGCTTATAATGCTGCTTTTCATTTTAACCACAGAGGAAACAAATAACACAAAATACCAACAACTAATAAAGGCCCATGAAAGGTTAACCACAAAGCGAGTTTCTCCACCCTCCCCTGACCCTTTGTGGATCAACTGTAAAAATCTGTTCATTGAAGATTATTAAAGATAAATACGTCTTGTAAAAACTGTTCCTTGAGAGTTCTCTGGGTTTAAAGAAAGCAATATTGATTTATTTAGTTTTCAGTCCAATAAGCTATGTGTTAATCGTCTTTGGTAGCAGACACTTCAAAGGAGAGAGAAAAAAAAACACTCAAAAAGAGTCTTTGCAACTTGAGATGTCTCAAACTGGAATCCTATATGTAAACTCCCAGGCTGTGGGTGTATCAATTTGGGTTTTCTTATTTGTGTAATGAGTTGACAAGCTCCTGGGGCCCACTAGATCTGGCTCTGTTAATTATCTAATATAATTATGTGAGAAACATCTGTGCCTTTTCTCTTGCTCCACACCAGGAATGAGCTGCATTTGCACAGCATGTAGGAAAAGTTATTGTTACCTTAAATATATATATATATATATATATATATATATATATATATATATATATGATATTTACCTGTACATATTCAAGTTAAGCAGAAAGTAATATTCAAGTATCTTAGGACTTTTTATGGCTTATTCTTTTGTTGTTTATGTAGTGTATCTACATGTGCATATGCGTGTGCGTGTGCGTGTGCGTGTGCGTGTGCGTGTGTGTGTGTGTGTGTGTGTGTGTGTGTGTGTGTGTATGCTGGTGGAAGCTAAGTGTAGATATCAGGTTTAAATGGCTCTCTACCATATGTTTTTGAGACAGGGTTTCTCACTGAATCTGGAGCTCACTGATTTGGTTAGAGTGGCTGGTCAATAGTCTCTAAATCCCTCTGTTCACCAATATTGGGATTATAGACATGTATAGCCAGATTTTATATGGGTGCTTGGGATCTGAATTAAAATCTTCATATGTGTATGTCAAGCACTTTACTGGACTTTAAGTCATCTCACCAGCCCTGGGCTTTCAATTTTAAATGTTTATTTCAATTACCCAGCAGCTAATGATATGATTTATATAGCTCTAAATGAAGAAGACAAAATTTTCTTTTGTATATATAACAGTAAAGTCCTGGAGACTAAATATATCTTAATCAACTCTTATGACTGAAATATAAAAGTAAATAATAGAGGGAAGAAAAGAATATCACCCTCACTTTGATATATTATCATTTTCTATCACCATTAGCTTATCCCTTTGAACCAGGTTCTTCCATCTTATAACACAAGAAATAAGGCCTCACTGAAAAGCAATGTCCTTCCTACCTACATCTAGTTAGAGTCCTCCCTCTTTATCTGCCCAGCCATTATTGCCAACACAGCTCTGTAACCATGGTTTTTTCATGTGTTTAATGGACCCTGATGCCTGGGTCCCCTTTCTGGGATATCTTTCCTGCCCCAATTACAGGAAGAGTTGTCATTTAGTGTCTTTCACCTGCCATCCCTTCAAGACAGCTTTGGCTGGAGAATACAAATTTATATCTCTTTTGCTGTATCAACCTTCCAAGAATGAACAAGACAAGGTGTATAGGACTGGCCGTCCTACCTCATCATGAGAGTGCTTTCAGATCCTTGCTAAGTCTGGGGTTTTCCATGTTTTCTGAGTCTATTTCAGGACCTACACTGTATCTTGGTGCCTACTGTTGCCTATTTTTCTTTTCTTTGCCACATGACTTGTTCCTAAAGTGACACTTAATAAAATTCCACATATCACGTTCCATCTTGTCTGTCTCCCAGGGAAAACAACAATGACACTACCTCACTTGTGTCTTGTGCTTCTCACAAACAGCCTACAATTTAAGTCTTCTAGTGAAGCCAACTGGGATAATTTATTATTTTAATTAGCCTTCTACTTAGGTCAAGTGGAGCAACTTATCAATTTTCCTGCTGGAATATTTGAAAAAAAAGAATCATTTTTAAAAATTTCCATGATGCTTTTAACAGAAATGCTATCAATATTTTAGAAGTATTATTTGAATTGATACATGCTAGAAGTCGTCTCATTGTGATTATATATCTGAACAATTCTAAAAAAAAATCAATATTGTCACAATCTCGAGGGGAGGGGTGCAAGAGGAAATACATAATTGTTCAAAAGCAGTTTCCAATATCTTTGAAAGGTTTGGATAGATCAGATCACACAAACTGGAGCATAAGCATCAGGTAAAAGAACTAAACTTCTAAACTGTGTAAAGTCCACTAAGGAATTAAGTGACAAATGCAAACCAGAGAACATTTGTAACACTAGACGATTAGAGAAAGCAGCTCAGAAGTCATGGACATCAAAGTGGACCATTTAGGAGTTAACATGCGTTAAGGTAGAGAGGAGTGGGGAGGGCATTTCTGGAGAGGGTGAAACTGTAGTGACTTCATGGGAATGCTGGTTTATAGATGACCATCCAGAGCAGGCATTATCTTTGAAGACAACAATCAATTTGATCAATTAGATTTCTTAGATAAATGCAATTGAACAGTGAGGTGCCAGTAGATCCTTGATAAGAGTACATTATATACTGGTTTCTGTTTAATGCTCCCCTCAAAACCCCAGAGTCTTTGAATAAACTATCTATCACCCCATTTTGTTTTTGAGCTAGAAATCCAATTATGGCTTAGCATGGTTTTTTTCCAGGCTACACTCAAGGTATCAGGTGGTCTTTTCAGATTCAGCAGCAACTGGCCCACTTCTGAGATAACTCAGTTGTGGAAATTTTTGTTTAATTCTTAAAGGACTATTGAGTAAAGGGGTGGTTCTTCATTTCTTACTCTTGAGTGTGGGCTGTTTTTAGTTCTTTGCCTTGTGAACTCTCTTCCACTTGAGAATATCCATCAGGAGGAAGATGATTTGTAAGATGAAAGCCACAGTCATATCCTCATCATGGAAGTGGTCTTCTGTCATTTTTCCTATATTCTTCCATCAGAAGGAAGCTGCTTGATACACTCCACGAAAGAGAAGGCTTATATGATAGTATGAACTCTTTAGTGCCTGCCAGCTCTCTTCAGCTGTATGTACTTTGTGACAAACCTAATCAGTGTTTTTTTGTACCCTGCTGTTTGTATATGCTGATCCCCCCTTAAATTCCTTAATGACGTTTACTTATTTATGTGTGTATAGACACACAAGTCCCATGGCACATGTGTGGAGATCAGAGAACAGCTGGCTGAGTTGGTTCCCTCCGTCTACCATGATGGAACTCTGATCATTAGGCTTGGTAGCAGAAGCCTTGGACTGATGAGCTGTCTTACTGGCCCTGATTCCTAATTTTTTCTATATTAAGAAATTTTTTATTCATTTTACATACCAACCACAGATCCCTCTCTCTTCCCTCCTACCGCTCCCCCTGGCATTCCTCCCTCATTCCCTCTTCCAAAAAGATAAGGCCTCCCGTGGGGAGTCAGCAGAGCCTGGTACATTCAGTAGAGGCAGGTCTAAGCTCCTCCCCCTGCATCAAGGCTGGACAAAGTGTCCCACCACAGGTAATGGGCACAAAAAAGCCAGCTCATGCACCAGGGATAGATCCTGATCCCACTACCAGGGGCCCCTTAAGAAGAGCAAGCTACACAACTGTCTTGCTTATGCAAAGGGCCTAGTCCAGTCCCATGCAGGCTCCACAGCTGTTGGTCTAAAGTTCATAAGTTCCTACTGTCTTGGTTCAGTTGTTTCTGTAGATTTTCCCATCATGATCTTAATGCCCCTTGCTCATAGAATCCCTCTTCCCTCTCTTTGACAGGACTCCTGGAGCTTGGCCTGGTGCTTGGCTGTGGATCTCTGCATCTGCTTCCCTCAGTTACCGGATGAAGGCTCTATAATGACAGTTAGGATATCCACCAATCTGATTACTGGGGTAAGCCATCCCAGGCACCCTCTCCACTATTGCTAGTAGTCTAATCTGGGATCATCCTAAGCCAAAACTGTACAATGGAAAAAAGAAAGCATCTTCAACAAATAGTGCTGGCATAACTGCATGTCAACATGTAGAAGATTGCAAATGAATCCCAATTTAACCATGCACAAAACTTAAGTCCAAGTGGATCAAGACCTCGACATAAATCGAGTTACACTGAACCTGTTAGAAGAGAAAGTAGAAAGTAGCCTTGAATGCATTGGCACCGGAGATCACTTCCTAAATATAACACCAGTAGCACAGACACTGAGAGCAACAATTAATAAATGGGACCTCCTGAAACTGAGAAGCTTCTGTAAGGCAAGGGACACTGTAAATAAGACAAAATGACAGCCTACAGAATGGGAAAAGATCTTCACCAACCCCTCATCTGACAGAAAGCTGATCTTTAAAAGAAATAAAGAATTCAAGAAACTAGACATCAAAATACCAAACAATCCAATTAAAAAATGGGCTACAGAGCTAAACAGAGAATTCTCAACAGAAGAATCTCAAATGGTCGAAAGACATTTAAGGAATTGTTCAACATCCTTAGTCATCAGGGAAATGCAAATCAAAATGACTCTGATTCTTAAATTTATGTGTTCTTCTCTGTTATTTACTACAAGTTCTTTGTGTTATTGTGGTTTATCACTTCTTCCAGGAAGCTTCCCTTAAGTCCAACAGGTACTCTTCTTCTTTTTGCTCTGTATTCCAATTTCCCTGTGCACATTTGTCTTTCTGGCAAATTGTTGTGTCTCATCAAACTTCTATGTCCCCCTATGTGGCTTTCCTCTTGACTGTTACTTCTTTGATTACAACAATCAAGTTTTAATTATTCTTGTATTCATAGGGCTTAGCTCAAAGTAAACACCAGAAAAACTGGTATTTCTTTGTGATGAGATAATGGGAAAGGAGTTGGTGATTACACTATACTTTTATTCTTTTACTCATTTTTAAATAGCTGGATGAGTACCTGGTATATGCCGCTTACTGTGAGAGAGTCACTAATTCTCCTCTACAAGGCAGACATTGTTTCTCTCGTCTTGAAGATTTGGAAATTGAGGTTTAAAGGAGGTTAATTAACTTCCTCCACCCTCTTTTCCTTAGCTCTCTTCCAGCTAATGGAGTCATTAAACACAGCTCTGGTCAATAGCATACATACAATTGGAAGTCAGCTGGTGTGGCTTCTGGAAAAAGTTCTCTCTTTCTCTTTTTCTTTCTTTCCTTCTTTTTCTTTCTTTTGATTACAAACAGATCGCATCATCTGGAGCATCCTATTTTTCTTAATTACCATTTTCTTTCCCATTCTTTTGTGTTTAGGACTGAAGGTAATATCTAGAAGTTCAGCTGGCACCTTGAAACCTTGAGGCTACAGGGAGGAGAATGAATGCCAGGCACATTCAGGAAGAACAACTAGACAGAAGAAGCCTGGGGCCATGACGACATCTGTGAACAGAGGTAGCAGTCCAGGATTCTTGGTTATATGAGGAAAATCAGTCTTTATGTTAACACAGTTCCATTGTTACTTTCAATCAATTCTTAATCAACATTGCTACTCTGTGCTAGATCTCTGATTCAAACCTAAGTGCTTTTACTTCGAATTCTGTTATTTTACTCCATACCCTTTTCCTGCCACACAATTTATGACTCAAATTTATCTAATACTAACAGCAGGGAAAAGACCAGTGGCATTAATTAGAGGCAGTCATATTCAAAGATTCACTGACTAGCTGTATTTTTTTTCTGTTTAGTTTTCCACAGGTAGAAGTTTGTGCTGATGAAATGATCAAAGAAAGCTTCAAAGATAGGATAGACAATATGACAAGTCTCAACGCATGGTCAGAATTAGGAAGCTCTGGGAGGGCAGAGGGTGGCTTGACCCAGATAGAGGAAAACAGACATAAGCATCATTGGTGATGAAAAGCAAAGGGGCATGTTTTTTTTTTTTTCCTTATCTACCTCCCCTTTCTTTATAATGCTTCCTCTTGGATGAGCTAAGCAACTTTTCCGAGTCTTTGGCAAAGAGTGTGAGAAGTCATTACACTGTAGTTTGTTAAGGTCCAAAATTAAAGACAGGTCGAAGAGGGAAGTCATAGGTTCTCTGACAAGAGACAGTATTGCTGACAAAAAGCAAGGAGTGGAGTTCACCCTATGCCCCCATTCCTGACACTTGCTACTGCTAATCAAACGGATTCCATTATTACTACCTCAGTCTACTATTTGTAATCTGTGAGGTAAGGCGGTTAAGAAGCCATGCCAACCCACCAAAATCATTTATATTTTCTGGTTCTTGGGTTAACATTATAATTCAGAATTAGAAATAGATAAGCCATAATCAATTACAGAGAATATTGATTTTATATCACTTAGTGTATTTAGTGTCATAGTACCAAAGACTCAGCACAGTCAAACTGGAAAACAGAAAACAATATACCCTCAGATGCGCAAGTTCAAAGAGGAAGAGAGATGAAACTGAGTGGGGGATGTTTTCACCTTTTATTCCTACCATCTCGTCCCCACATAGCCATCAGGTGCAAAAGCAGCCCGTGTTGGCCTGATGGTATACAGAGATGTGTTCAGAGTACAGTAAACACTCTTGACACATGGCTATTCCCTTATCAAGGCTTGGGTGGACCATATGCAAGCTGTATCTTATGAATACACTAATTCCCCAACGTCAATTAGCACTTGATCTTTGGTCATTACAGGAACCAGTTTTAAAGACAGACTTTGCGTTTCTCATTTATTGGGAAGTCCTGATCTACTTCTCAGGTCCTCTCAATCTAAGATGCTCTTTACGGTTCTTTCATGTTCTCTATGAGCTACATCACTTGTGCTTAACACCGGATCAGTGTTTGCATCTCCTACAGAGAAGGTCTTTCCCCTGGGCTTAGATGTCCGTTATACAAGGCTACCAGATCACTGGGAAAGAGTTTTGGAAAGGGGAGAGAGGAAAGCACCCAGTTTTGAACCTTCTTAATTCAGTTAGCATCTGCTTTGTCTTCCCTAAGACTTTCTTCCTCTCTGAAACCACTTTCCTCACCTCTCATTGACGTTATTTTTCTGTCTCTTTTAATGAATGGCACCTTCTTGGAAACCAGAGGAAGATACATATATTTCTGATCAGAAGCTCTGTGTTCAAATTTCAGTTGCCCAAATACTGGCTGTGTAACTGGAGTGTATATGCTTCTTAAGTAAAGCATGATAAGTCACCTTTCCCTGGTGTGTGAGGATTAAGGGTGATGATGTATGTGAGAATCTTCTGGTTAAGAGCAGAGCACTTTACAGTTGTAAGGATTTATTAAAGTGATAATTGTAATTCGTTATTGCATCATTCATCAGGCTTTACATGTTAATGAATGCTTCATACATATGGCTGAAATGAAAAATAAACACTTAATGATTAAGTGCAGGTTGGATTTCAGGTGTTGACTGTCACAGAATGTCAACTGTACAGAAACATGAGAACTCAAAGCCAGTGAGACTTTGGATCCTCAATCATATGTCCGCTGAGAGTCTCATGGCCACCAGCTAGGGAAACAGAGGAGTGAATGTCAGGCAGTTGGGGGAAATTAGAGGTAAATCTGGTTCTATCCTATGCTTTGGGCGTTTGGTGTGATGTCAGTTTTATACTTATTTAAATCTATATTTTTTAATACATGTTATTTAGAACCAATGTGGCCCTTGGAGAGAATGTCTTGATAAAGCAAAAAACCCCAAGGTTTTTAGAATTTGAATCCAACTTTGCCATGTGCTAACTGTGGGACTCTAGGCAAGTCCCTTCTACACCATAAGCTTCAGTTTTTCTCATCTGCAAAATGGGAATAAAGAAAACTTACTTTGGAGCTCTCTCTCTCTCCCTCTCTCTCTCTCCCTCCCAATATTACACACATATACACATGATTATGTAACATACACACTTGTATAGTTCTTGGCAGAGTTTGACTTAATAAACGGCAGTCACTTTTATTTTTATATAAGATAGCTCTTCACTTATTTCTCTGGTTAGTCTTAACTTCTTGTTCTGACTTCTCTTTAACTGAGTAGTCTACATGTGTTTATTTTACCTTTTTAGTTGGCCATTTCTGTACTCGTGTGTCTATTGAAACCGTTCTGATGGCGATGACAAAGTTCATCGACTTTCAATTTGATCAGTTGGTTTTTTTTCCTATAAAGACTGAAGGAACGACTTCCAAGTTGTTTTCTTTTAAACATCGTGCTACAGAGATACAATTGTGTGATTAGAAGCTGAGAGTGTTGAATGTACACGACTTGATGAGTCAGGAGGTACTCTGCGCTTGTGAGACCATCACCATTGTCAAAACTATAAGCAAATCAATTGCTTCCATTCCTTCTCTTCTTTATTTACTAATTTATTTTGTGATTAGAACATTTAACATAAGATCTAATTTCCTAACAAATTTAAAGTGTTTAGTGTACAACAGAATATTGCTAACCATAGCCACTATACTGTAAAGTAGTTTCATCTTGTGCATGTGAATCTCTGCATCCTTTGACTATTATCCTCCTGTTTTCTCCTTCCAGAACTACAGGTAACAACTACTCTTCATTTTTGTTTCTGTTGACTACTTTGTATTCCTTATATAAATGATATCCAGTCCTTCCGTGCTTGGGTTATTTTCTTAGCATAATGTCTTCCACATTCGTTCATGACAGAGAAACAAAAGATGAGTAATTTGGAGTCTCTGTCCTTGGAGTGCTTAGAAGTTTAAAGGGAAGAGAAAGCTGGAGTGGGGAACTTACAACGTATGATTTGGTTATCATAAGCTATAAATACATTAACTCAGATCTGTGGGAGCTCAGGGAGGAGCAGATTACACTTAAACAGTGTAAACTGGCACTCCAGCTTATCTCATTAGTAACTAATTGATTAAGCAAATCCTCACCATGGTGCCAGGCTCTCTGTTGGTGACATGCTGGTGTGAAGACAAATTAGACAATTTTTTTTTTCCTCTGAGAATCCCCACAGAAATTGTTGGTGGAGGTAGGAAAATACGTTACTAAATAGAGATACATGCAAAGTATTGAGACAGTAGAGGGATGATGAATGCTGCTTGGGCTTGGGAAATGGAATCTTTAGGGGGAAATACAAATTTTCCTTTGGTTTAATCACATGGCATCCAGTACTTGAGGAAAGGTCTCAAGACCAAATGTTAACTACTATAGGCCGATTTCACCGCTCTGTAGACTTGTAATTCTTTTGTTATTATTTATTTTATTTTGACATAATAGAATAATTACATCATTTCCCTCTTCCTTTTTCTCCCTTCAAACTCCCTCATATACCCCTCCTTGCTCTTTTTCAAATTAATGACCTCTTTTTCATTAATTACTGATACATGCATATATGTATGCATGCAAATATATCCATGCATACACATATGCATTCCTAAATATAACCTGTTTCATCTGTATAATGTTGCTTATGTGTATGTTTTCAGGGCTGACCATTTGGTGTTAGATAACCAGCTGGTGTGCTCTTCCCTTGAGAAAACTTTCTCCCACTCTCAGCATTCCTTAGCTGCCTGTAGTTCTTTGGGAGGATAGAGGCCTCGTAGCTTTTACTCTACCCACTTTGTCACATCTGTTGTTGTCTTTGTTTAGATCCTGTGTAGGTAGCCAGGGTGGTGACACTTTCTGAGTTTACCTTCTGACATTCTTAGGAGACACAGTTTCACATCAAACTCCCTGATTATTGGCTCTTACAATCTTTCCACTCCATCTTCCACCATGTTTTCTGAGCCTTAGGAGTGGGAGTTTTTGTTGTTGTTTTGTTTTTGTTATTATTTTTTTTTTAGATATATCCTTGAGACTGCATTCCACAGCTCTGCATTTTGATTGGTTTTAGTTTTTGCTGATGGTCTCCTTCTGTCCCAAACAGAATTTCCTTGATAAAAGAGGATTCTATTTATATTCGAAGATTTGTAGTAGGAGCCTCTGATGAAAGAGAACATGTGATACTTGTCTTCCTGGGTCTGGTTGTCTCATTCGGTGTGATCTCTAAGTTCTAACCATTTTTGCCAGAATTTGCAGTTCTTTGTGAAAATGACACAGATACCAAAGAAGTCTTTGTCCCTGTAACTTAACCAGGTTTTAATGAGTGAGTATGGTTGGAGCAACCTTGGTAAGAAAAACATCCTTTTCAGAAAAAACGGTATTTTTTTAAATTTTTTAATTTTTATTTTGCAATACAATTCAGTTCTACATATCAGCCACGGATTCCCTTGTTCTCCCCCCTCCCACTCCCCTCATCTTCCCCCCCCCCACCCCCCATTCCCATCTCCTCCAGGGCAAAGCTTCCCCTGAGGACTGAGATCAACCTGGTAGACTCAGTCCAGGTAGGTCCAGTCCCCTCCTCCCAGGCCGAGCCAAGCGACCCTGCATAGGCCCCAGGTTTCAAACAGCCAACTCGTGCAATGAGCACAGGACCCAGTCCCACTGCCTGGATGCCTCCCAAACAGATCAAGCCAATCAACTGTCTCACCCATTCAGAGGGCCTGATCCAGTTGGAGACCCCTCAGCCATTGGTTCATAGTTCATGTGTTTCCATTCGTTTGGCTATTTGTCCCTGTGCTTTATCCAACCTATGGTATTGTTTATTGTTCAAAGTATTGATAGTGAATTTTTTACAGAATCTGATTTTTTTCCTAGTGAACTTGTCATTGTTGTTTCTTTTTTTTTCATTTTCTTTTTTAAAATTTTATAATTTAATTTAATTTTACATATCAGCCATGGATTCCCTTGTCCTCATCCCCCCCCCTCCTCCGCGCCTTTCCCCCCATTCCCATCTCCATCTCCTCCAGGGCAAAGACTCCCCTGGGGATTGAGTTCAACCTGGTAGATTCAGTCCAGGCATTGTTGTTTCTTATCTTCTTCAACTAATTTGCTTTGGTTCAGTTTTTGTTTCAGTCCATGGTTGGTTGTTGTCTGTCATTTCTGTCTGTGATGAGGCAGTGCATCCTGGCAAGGGTATGTGGTGGATGAGGACTTCATTCTGTGGCTGGAAACACAGAAAGGTAGAGAAGATGGGGCTGGGTACCAGTTATAGTCATCCAGGGCATTCCCTCTGAGGTCTGAGACCTCCAGATAGATAACCCCTCCAAGAGTCTATCATCTCAAAGTGGAACCAAGCTGATGACCAAGTCTTAGACATGAGTCTTTAGGGGACATTTTCTAGATATAAAATTTGGTGCCATTGTTGTGTACAGTTGTATACTGTTTTAGTAAACTGTAATTGTAAAAAGTAATGGACTTTATTGTGAAATTTTCATATATATATATCTTGATCACACTCACTCATTTCATTGTCTTTTTGAAATACTCCCTTTTTTATTGATGTCTTGCCCCATCTTTTAATTTTTACTTATTCACCATTTTAAAAACTTTTATTTTATTTTTTGTGTTTGGATATTTTGCCTGCATGTGTGTCTATACCATGTGCCTGTCTTGTGTCTGTGGAGGCAAGAAGAGGGCATCTGATCCCCTGGGAATGGAGTTATAGTTGGTTGTGAATCACCCTGTGGATGCTGGTCATAGACAGAACTTTTTGTTCCAACAGCAACTCCCAAATACCCAGCAGCTGCTTCCCAAATAATTGATTTGGAGGCTTAATATTACTTATAAATGTTTGGCCAATGGCTTAGGCTTATTACTAGTTAGCTCTTACATTTAAATTAACCCATATTTCTTATCTATGTTTTGCCATGTGTCTTGTGGCTTTACCTGTTTTGATACACCTTGCTTTCTCAGTGGCTAGCTGGTGTCTGCTCCTGACTCTGCCCTTCTTTTCCCTGTATTTTGCTTACGTTTCCCACCTGGCTCTATCCTGTCTTGCTATAGGCCAAAGCAGCTTCTTTATTAACCAAAGGCAAGAAAACACATGCACAGCATACAGAGGGGTTATCCCACAGCAGCTAGTTATTGAACTGGTGTTTTTAACTGTTGAGCCATCTCTCCAGCCCCATCCCCTGTCTCCACTCTTTAAAACAAGTTCTTATCATGTAGCTTGAGGCAGGCCTTGAATTTCTTGTACTCCTGCCTCAGCAAGTGTTAGGTGAGTAGCTATGTGAGATAATGCCTGGCTCATGTTCTTTTTTGTTTGGGGGAGATTACTCCTTTTTCATTTTTTTCTATGACTCTCTGGTAGGCTATTTAGTAATGACCCTTAACCTAGTTTTTTGTTTGTTTGTTTATTTGTGGGTTTTTTTTTTGGTTTTTCAAGACAGGGTTTCTCTGTGTAGCTTTGTGCCTTTTCCTGGAACTCACTCTGTAGCCCAGGCTGGCCTTGAACTCACAGAGATCCACCTGCCTCTGCCTCCCAAGTGCTGGGATTAAAGGCGTGAGCCACCACCACCCGGCATTGTTTTTGTTTTTTGAGACAAGGTTTCTCTGTCCTGGATCTCACTCTGTAGACTAGGCTGGGCTTGAACTCACAGAGATCTGCCTGGCTCTGACTCCCAAGTGCTGAGATTAAAGGCATATGCTACCTAGTAGGTTTTATGTTTACAGTGTGCTTTTAAAGCACAAAACTGAATTTGAACTCTTTAGATAAAAATGGTAACGTGACAATTTTTAGTAATCAATATTCTCATTAATTCCACAATTCAAAATTATATATTTTTATATTTGAGAACTCACTATATTTCTATAGTTATAGAATTATAGAAGTATTTCATTCATTCATTTATTCATTCATTCATTCATTCAGGTGCGCATACATTCACTCTTAGATGTCCTACAGGGATCCATAAAGTATATACATGTGGAGCCAGTGGTTGGGAAGTGAAGACTGGTTACAAATAAATGTGGTATCTTGTCTTTATTCAAGGTTTTTAAAGCTTAGAGAGAAGTTCAACGTGATATATAAGATTTATTTGAAATGTGTATGACAAATTGACATAGTGATTCTACTGATACTTCAAGACTTTTGTGAGACAATGAGAATTAACAGAAGTCATGATGGTGGGGCCTCTGTAATTGTATTAGTGACTCTATAAAAAGAGAGAGCCATAAGCAGGGGTATTTGCTCTTTGTTGGGATCAGAATGGCTAGAGCAGTAATTGCTGCTGAGTGACCCCTGCTCAGTTTTCCCTGCATGACTTTTAGACATGTATCAAACCTTAGACTCTGCTACCATCAGTGCTAGGAATGTGCTCGCTATTAATGATATCAACTTAAATTAAACCAGGTACATCTGGCTTGGGAAAAGACCCACTTGCCCTGATGACTTTTAGATCTTTCAGTTCTGTCCCACGTTGCAGGGATCTACCTGACCTAGCTGTCGCTCAGAATCAGACTTTTGTCCTTGATCTGTCTGCCTCTTTCTTTCTTCTTTTTTTTAAAAAGTATTTTAGTTATTTATTTATTTTTCTTTTATTTTTTTATTAAGAAATTTTCTCTTCATTTACATACCAACCACAGATGCCCCTCTCCTCCTTCCTCCTACCCCCAGCCTTCCCCCTCAACCCACCCCCTCATTCCCACCTCCTCCAAGGCAAGGACTCCCATGGGGAGTCAGTAGAGCCTGGAACATTCATCCTCATGACACCATGGAGGCGGTTCATATACACTGGAACATAACACTGTCTTGATGTCCTTCATCATGTTTAGAAGGAGCAGAAGCACCCTGGAAATATGCTAAGCAGGTAAATGCTCTGTGTTTTTACAATTTCCAGCTTCTAGGACTGTGTGCTAACTAGGCTCTCCTTCCTCCCTCCTTCCCTCCCTCCCTTCCTTCCTTCATTCCTTCCTTCTTTCCTTCCTTCCTGTTACTCCTGTTACTTTCCCTTCTTCCCTCATTTCTTCCTTATTTCCTTTTTTTGAAAGAAGGTTTATCTATATAGTCTTGGCTGTCCTGGAACTCATTATGTAGACCAGACTGGCTTCAAACTCACTAAATTCTTTTTTATTGTGGAGGAGGCCTTCATCTTATAGTTGATACAGAAGGAAGGGGCTAAATCTCAACCATTTCTTTCCAGAGCACATTCCCAGTGGCCTGAAATCCCTGACTGGACTTTACTCTTAAAGGATTTTATCACTTAAAGGTTCTACAGGCTCAGGCATTCTTTTTTAGCAACAGAAAATGGACTAAGACAGAGAAGGGTAGAAGGTGGGGATGAGGTAGATGGAATTTTTCCTGGACGATGTAGATGGAAGTTTTCCTGTGTCTCTCCCGGCCCACAACAGCTTATAAAACAAACACTCAGAGGCTTATATTAATTACAAACTATTTGTTCTATGGCGCAGGCTTCTTGCTAGCTAGCTTTTACAACTTAACTCAATCCATTCCTATTACTCTATGTTTTGTCATGTGGCTTCATGGCATTACCTCTTCTCTCACATCTTGCTTCTGGCAGCAGCTCGCAGTGTCATCCTGACTCCACCTTTCTTCTCTTTCTCTTTCTCTCTCTCTCTCTCTGATTTCCTGTCTGATTCCATCCTTCCCTGCCATGGTCAATGCAGCTTTATTTATTAACCAATGGGAGCAACACATATTCATAGCATACAGAAAGACATCCCACAGCAGTATGAAGAGAGCAATTAGTTTCGTCTATGAGCCTCATTGAAAACTATACATCTCAGAACTGAAATTTAGGGATGTTTTAACTCACTAAAGGCTATGAAGTCATTGAAATGCAATCTTTCTGAAAAAAAAAATTGTCAGGAGAAGAATATAAATTAGTTTTGCATTTTTGAAAGTGATTTCTAGAAAGGAAGAAAAGATAAAATTAGGTTTTCTTAACAGTTCGAGGTAAAGACTATAGGGATATAGGATATATCTATAGGATAACTCTTCTATATCTGCTCCCACTCTTCTCAAAGTCTACACTTGGTTGACAACACATGAGTAAGAAGTCACTGTCATCCTAGCTATTGGCCGAGGAATGAGAAATTTATTCCAATCTTAAATCTTCATTATTGTTTTGACGGCTGATATCCAGAAAGCTGACATCTCTATTGAGTTATCTGCTTTGACACCTCACGCATTAGTTTTTTGAGACATTTTAATTATCTCAAGGATTCCACTAGATGATGCGAGCAGAATCTCAAGCTCTTCCAAATCCAGAATGCACCTGTTGTTTATGTTCTCCCTGACAATTGGAGTAACCTGATGTTCTTATTGCTGTGCTCAGCATCACCCCTGCAATACTGCTCACTGTCATGTGTGTCCCAGGTCTCTACGTGGCCATCCCTCTTCCTGATTAATCTGAGTAATTTGGTAATCTGCAGATCTGTCCTCCTGGCTGTCAGCACCTTCTCTTGATCATTAATCAGTAGATTGAGTAACTATGTCTCCCTTTCTAAGTTTAGTAAGAACACATTTATTTCCATCTCTTAGCCTCACTTAAACACACCATAAGACTTTTTTCTTGCGTGAGTTTTCAAGTACAGAACAACTGAGAATTAACCAGAAGACACCCAGACTAAAAGGAGCCTTTGAGACTCTTCTACTCATTATTTGCTTAAGTACTTCTGAAATAAATACATATTTAATAATCAACTTACACACATGTCTACTGATGCCATCTCTTTTTGCCACAGATATTCCAAGGAAAATGCAATTTGATACTCTTTTGTTATTTTATTTCTGAGTGACTTTCTTGTGACAGTCAGGTCAAAGGATTTTTGTCCAGTCCTCAAAAGGGCTTTGTCTCAGACATTGCATCAGGAAACTGGACTCTGGAGACATAAACTGCTCACAAGTGCACTGGTGACTGCCAAAACTGCCCGGGATGCTGAGAAAATATTTATTAAAAGTTTCAGAGTCAGAGATGAAGTCAGTTCTTTTATTTCCAAAGTGGGGTCATTAGTAACAGCTGTCCAATGTGTAGTCATTGGACAAAGTGTTATATAGTATTATAAAGTAATAGACATTGTGCCTGGCCCATGAAAGCACAATGAAGTAATTAAAAATAAATACAGTCATGGAAAGGCGGTATAACATTTCTGCATAGTCATAAGAGTTTTAATCCTGTTTCAATTATATGATTGAGGGAGACTCTACCTCTTAGAAGTGTACTTGGGTCAGTTTTTTTTAATACTCAAGATGGCTTCAAACTTGCAATATCCTGCCTCTGCCTTCTGAATGCTGGCTTTACAGGCCTGTACCTCCATGCCTGGCTCTATTTTCTTAATCGTGAAAACATGTGTGATGATTTTGACTTACATAACATTTTTCAGAAGCTCATAGGCTTTTGGCACGTAAGAGATACCATTAGGACCTTTGTCAGAAGCAGTGAGCAGACTTCCTGGTGAACTCAGCACTCTTTATAAATCTTGGAATGTTTCAGGATTGCAAAGGACAGAGATTTAGTAACTGTCATAAAACTGTTTCCCATAGGAGTTGGGGGAGGAATGTTTAATGTATCTCAGGCCAGCTCAGGAAATCCTGTGTAAAGTGAAGAAGTGACACTTCTCTTCATGTTGGCACCACCTTTAGCACATTGTTATTATCTGCGCTTTGTTAGAATCATCTGGAGATCACAAGGGTGGGTAAGCTGGGCTCTGTGTTGGAAACTGGATGAAGACATTCTAAGGATGGTACTTTTGTTTACCTTGTGATTCCTCCCTTCCCCCCTCCCGCCATGGTACTGCTTTAGAAAATAAAGTCAGATTTCAATTCTGATTCTACCTCAACCCTAACTGGCTCTGTAAGTCTTAGCCAGGCACCTCCAACATTTTTCCTGCAGTCAACAGCCTCTAGTCATTTGGTTTTATCATTTCTTAATCATCTTTCTTGCTGGCCATGTCACTTAATGAGAGAATGCTTGTCTGGCACACGCAAGCTCTAACTCCCTGGGGAAGAGACTTATTGTATTTATTTAAAAACAGCTTAGAGGGAAAAAAACACATTTAGAGAAAAAAAATTTTGAAGGTAGCATAGAAGTTTCCTGTACACTCCCTGCCCAGCTCTCCAATTACTGACATCTCACAGCAGCAAGGTGCATTTTTAAACAAGTGGTAAGCCAATCCTGATGCACTGCCATTCACCAACACCTCAATTTCTTCTTCTTCCCATAGTTTTGACCTGATGCCCTTTTCCTGTTCCAGGACTCCATTCTGGATTCTATATTAACTTAGCTGTCATCTCTCAGGCTCTTCTTGGTTTGAGAACCTGTCAGCCTTTCCTTATTTTTAATGACCTTGACAGCTTTGATAAGTCCTGGCCAGGTATCCTGCTGCATGCCTCTCAGCTGGGATTTGTCTGATGCCATTCTTGAGATTAGAGTGAGGTTAGGGATGTGGGAGAAGCATAGAGGCAATGTCAAGCTCATCATATCCTATCAAGACTTTGTACTCTAAACACGACTCTGCATGTCTAATGCTGACCTTATTGTTTTCCAAGTTTCTCTTCAGAAAGTTACACTTTCCCCCTGCTCTTTATAACAATAGCTTTGGGAAGTAAGTCACCGTGCGCTGCCGTCCACACTTAAGCAGACACTTCCTTGAAGGCGAGGTATTCAAATCATATTTAGAATTCCTCTTCATTGTGGATCTGCTAGCATTTGAATGCTTGCTTCCCAGCTGGTGGCTCTATTTGAGGTTTCTGAGGTGTGGGCTTGCTGGAGGATGTATGTCACTTGGGGAAGGTTCTGAGAGATTAAATCTTTCCCATTTCAAGTTTGCTTTCTTTACTTTTCTGTAGATGGAAGTTTCTGTCCCATAGCTGCTCTCAAATAATCACTCAGAGGTTTAATATTAAATACAAATGCTCAGCCAATAGCTCAGGCTTGTTACTAACTAGCTCTTACAACATAACACATTTCTATTACTCTATGTGTTGACCCAAGGCTCGTGGCTTTTACCTCTATCCCACTTTTTGCATCCTCATCCCATCATTCCCAGTTTGGCTTTTCTGCTTAACTTTATCTTGTTCAGCTGTTGGCCAGTCAACTTGTTTATTAAACCAATCATGGTGACATATATTCACACAGTGTACAGAGTGATTATTCCACAGCCCTTTTCCACTTGCAGTTTGGGATGTGTTCTCAACTGTTCTGGCCACAATGTCTGGTATTTGCTGCCATGTTTCCCCTATGAGGTGATTACAGACTCATCCCTCTGGAACTGTAAGCTCAAAATAAACATTCCCTTATATAAATGCCATGGTCATGTGTTTTATCACTAAAAAGTGATGAATGCCTTTATCATTAATAGAAACTACTTGTGGATATTTAGTTCATATTTGAGTTATGGTTAAATACTATTATACTTTATTGCTTAAGCTATTTCCAACTGTGGTCATTAGGAATTCGTTCTTTTGGCTTCTGTGTTGCTTTGGTCTCATTGTTATTATGATTTTGGTGTGGGAATGCCATTTCTTCTTCCTTATCTGACAGAGCTGAGATGTTAGTGTCTACTAACCAGTATATGTGTAGATTTTTAAATGTTTCTCTGTGAAAAAAACTGTATTTGTACTTATTTAAACATGAATTCATAGTCACATCTCCAATCTATGCCATCACCATTTAGATTATTCTAAACTTTCTACCTCATAACCTCTATCTGTAACCTCCAATTACAATAGTTAGAAACATCTCTTTTTCCCATGACCTGTTATCAGTTTCCTTAAGTACTCAATATTTTAGCATATACCATATCATTGTATTGTTAATATATATACCCATGGGAAAAATGTCTATCAAGTATAGTATAGTGCTTATGTACAGTGTCTTGTGTCTTGCAGTCTTAAACGTATATTTATTTTATATATTTACATTACTATGAATGACCTTAGTAATCATTTTATTTTAAAATTTATAATTATTTATTGAAGATATACAGGAAAGCAAGTCCATTTTAAAAAATATTAACCCATTATACTGTGATGTTTATGTAATAACTTATTAGTTTGAGAAGGATATTTTGGTCAAATATTTTCTACATAAACAAACATAAATTCTGTGAATAAACATAGTTTTACTTCTTCCTTTCCAACCTTTTTACTTTCCTCTTTCTCTTTTTACTATATAGCCTCTGGAACAATATTTGATAGAAGTGGTGAGTCCAGGCTTAGTCACGTATACCTGAAATCCTAGCACCTGAGAGATGAAAGCATAATTATGTTTTAGGGGCCAGTCTGGACCACAAAATGAGATGCTGTATAAAGGGAAAAAAGTGGTGAGAGAAGGTTATACTTTCCTCATTGTAAGGAGAAGTGACTTAGTTTCTCAGCATCAATTATGTTGTTAGCTGTAATTTCATTTATTATGGCTTGTTAGATGTGTATCAACTTGCATAAGTTTCCTTCCATTTTAGTTAGAGAACTTTTTTTAAACCATGAAATAATGTTACATTTTGTTCAAATCTGTTTCATTTTAAATTAAAATAATCCCATGGACTTCTTTTCTCCTTTCCAGTGCTGGTGCAGCTGATTTTTGAGTGCCCAGACAACATTATTTACTCAGAGTAAATCATGACTCGCTGTAATGTGGAGCCATATTATATATTTTAAGGAACCATATTAGTCATATGTGGTTTTCAGTTTTGCATTTTATTGCTACTCATATGTATTCTACTCATCATGACCCCTGCTGTCTATCACTGGGATGAGATTTTTTGCTCAAGCCTTCCAATTCCCTGTGGCTCTGCTTTAAGTTGCCAGCAATTCCCAATTTATCTCTAAATCTTTCCTTCATTAAGCTCCTTTAAGTGTCTTTGTCTGTACATTGTACTTGAATTTATACCATTGGTAGATTTTTCTGTAAATAATGCTTTTGTTTGATAACTCAGTTTATTAGGGAATAAGAGTTAAGATGTTTTCTTTGACTATATTGAACTCAGTGAGATAAAACAAAATTAAAGATAAGCCTAAGTAGATGAGGTTATGTAGCAAGGAAGAAAAAGAGACAGAAAGGTAATATGAAGCCCAAACAAAAGTTTTTGTACAATTTTATGATACAATTATGTATATAAAAATTTTTAGACTGTCTGGTCCATTAGCAGAACATTTTAGTTTTCAAAGTATTTTGCTATACCTTATTTTGATGATTACAGATAATAACCATGTTTTAAAAAATTTATGCTTTTGACCAATGTGAAAAGGTTAGGGTCAAAAAATTCAGGGAGTAATGAATTATAGAATAACAAAATTGAATCCCAGTGTGTAACAGTTCATGGTCCCTTTTCATTTCCTCTGTCTCCCAATAAGACTGTGATGTTTTTGCAGGGAAGGAACCACATTCTGTTCATTTGGGAGTACTGATTTAAGTGTTAATGTCCATTTGCACTAAAGTCTATAAACAATGTCACAATGTGGGCTAAAAGAACCTCATGTAGCAGAATATAAGGATTCAAACTTGTTTTGTTTCCTGTTGCTTTGACGATGCAGTCCACCCTTGGGTATGGAGAATTAATTCATAGAGTTTTAGACTGATCTTACATAAATAGCAGTATGTACCATCTGATGTTTCTTAGATTGAAAATACTGTATGCATCTTGGCTAACTATTCAACTTCCCTGTTAAAGGAAAAATGTGGAGATACTTCAGGTGGACAATGTCAGAAGGAAGAGTTACTTTGCCTAATATCAAGGAAGGGTTTGAGGAGGATGGTTGTGATTAGGCTGAAAGATTGGACTTTCTGTGCCCTTGATAATGTAAGAAATTTTTGACAATCCTGAGAACTTTGGGAATATTATAAAACAGGTAAAGTATCCAGTTGTCACCAGAAGGAACAACAAGATATAAAATTTTCATACATATCTGTCTCATACTAGCCCAGGAAAAAAAAATACAGAATTACAGGCTCCATTCTGAATATATTGAAGCAGAATATTGGTGCTAACATGACCCATGCACATTGATAATCTTTTCTTCTTTGTTAATCCTATACTGATCTAGTTGAGGGATCGTGGTCAGGTGATAAAACTTGAACTTTAGGTTTAGACAAACCAGAATTTCAATGGAAACTCTATCACTGATTGTAGAGAAGCTACCCAAGTTCTGTGAGTTGAAGAGCCTCTCTTTGTGTAACTACCTACCAATCAGATGTACAAGTAGATTGCACAGGCAATGTGTGACTACATTGGGAGTTGTAACTCTAGTTCTTAAGCACAGTAACAATGAATAGTCATGCATCTCTCCACTCTTGTTTTCTTACTTTACTTTAGGATGGTAGTCTGTTTAGGTCGTCAACTGCTTATGGAGTTTCAGAGTGAGTCCACCTCCTTGGTGTGTAAAACCTTAGAGTTCTCCTTCATCTAAATCTTCCCTTGGCTATACAAGAGATCATTGTTAATTCCAACCAGTGGATCAAAACACTGAAAATGACACTTCTGAGGTAACTATGGTTCCTAAGCTCCACTCAAAGGATCTTGGAGACAGTGCAATGGATGATGATTAAAAGATGGCTTCTCCAGAGGCAGGATTTTTTCTGACAGCCTGATATGAAAAAACCTCCTTTGAGTCTTCCAGGAATCACACTGTAGACAGATACAGCCATTAATCAGGTTTATTCAGTAAAGAAATGTCTACTTTGATTGTGTGAATACCTTATCCTGTGGCTGGAGTTTTCCTGTGTCCACCTGGTTCCTGCAGCCTCTCAGACCCAAGTAAACACACAGAAACTTATATTACTTATAAACTGTATGGCCGTGGCAGGCTTTTTGCTATCTAGTTCTTATATCTTAAATTATCCCATTTCTATTAATCTATAAGTTGCTACATGGCCTGTAGCTTACCGGTACTTTACATCTTGCTTCTCATGGTGGTGGCTGCCGGCAGCATCTCCTGACTCAGACTTCCCATTCCCAGCATTCTCCTCTCTGCTTATCTCACCTATACTATACTTGCTGCCTGGCTACTGGCCAATCAGCATTTTATTTATCAATCAATCAGAGCAACACATTCACAGCATACAGAAAGACATCCCCAGCATTATCCCCTGACTGTGGTAGAGAGCTACTTTCATGTGTGAAGGTGTCTGGGTGGTAACTTTCTCAAACAGGAAGAACTTGGAGTTAGAGTTATAAGAGAGAGAGATTCTCCCTCCATTCCTTTCTCCTCTATTCCCATCCCTTACTCCATCCCTTTTTCCCTCTCCTTCCTTCTCTCCCTCTTTCCTTTCCTTAATCCTATTTTATTTAGTGAAAAGATTTATTTTTATTTATGTGTGTATGTGCATGCCTACATGTCTGTATGTGTATCATGTATGTGCAGGTATTGTGGGGCCCAGAAGAAGGTGTTGGATCCATGTTAAGTGGAGTTACAGATGGTTATGAGCTGCCTGTTGTCAGTGTTGGGGACTGAACCTCAGTTCTCAGCAAGAACATTAAGTGTTCTTAACTGATGAGCAACCTCTCCACCTCTCCAGATCCTTTCTTTAATTCTTTAATATGTGGAGTTGAATAATTAAAATCACCGTTCTTAGTCTTACTGTAATTTCTTATAAAATATAAATGGCAACCCATGTCTGGACTGCTTCTCAAGGAATTTTATGAAGATTGAATGAGATAATGTCTCATTTAAAGCTATAAATTCCCGTATAAGAATAATTATAATTTTTATTTTCTATATTTATATCTTAGGTGGCTCTAGGGTAGAAAAGAAATGAAACATCCATTAATTAACTTATTATTTCTTGCCTGCTTATGCATTTACCACTAGTAAATATTTATTGAACAGACTAGAAAAGAACACAGACTCTGTCAGATCCTTGTATTATTTCCTTTAATCTTCACATTGATCCTGAAAGATAATTATTATTTTCTTCATTGAGATATTTGAAATCCAGAAAAGTTTATTAGAACAGAGTCATATAGCTAGTGGGAAACTGAGCTGCTTCCCTGGTTCAGTCTGATTATGAGTAAGATGAGTCACAGATAAGTATAAAGACTAATATTTTTTAATGTTTATTTTAGGATATTTTAATAATAAGGCTAAAAAATAAGGCTAGTGAGATAACTCAGTCAGTAAAGTGCTTACTATGCAAGCATGAGCATGTGGGTTTGATGTTCTACAACCCGTGTAAAAGCCTGGGTATGGTGGCACGTGCTTATAATCCCAGCAATGGGGATGTGGAGACACACTATCCCTTAACTTGCTAACAAGTCAGCCTATATTAGTTGTGAGATCCACATTCGGTGAAAGACTTTCAAAAAATAAGGTGGATAGTGACTGATACAGACACTCACATTGACCTCTGGTTTCTACATGCATGAATACATGCACTTGCATGAGCGCACACACACACACACACACACACACACAGAGAGAGAGAGAGAGAGAGAGAGAGAGAGAGAGAGAGAGAGAGAGAGAGAGAGAGAGAGAGAGAGAGAGAGAGATATTTACACATACACAAAACAGGTGCAAACATCTTGAGGTGGTCTGCTGTCCCAGCAAGACCCCTTACCAAATAGTAAGGATGTTTTGCCTCTTGTTAGTTCTATACTTTTCCATTTGATAAAATTGAGAGTGTTCTTAACCCTTGTCTTAAAATGGCAATATCATGAAAGACTAGTTTACAGTTTTGTTTGAAACAACAGAATTTAGATTATTCTGTTAGTTATACTCACCAACTAGAACACAAGACAGAGATTTGGAGGGCAGGATAATAAAGATGACTGTTAAACTCAGGCCACTGTTAGTGAATCAGTCAGTTTTGCTATTCTTAGCTGTACAGGGACGGAGGCAGCTGGCGTTTTAAGGCCAAATATATGGAATAATTGTGGCTTCATGAATGTCATCCTAAGAGTCTCACAGTGGTAAACTCATACTGTAATTTCAAAATTATATCTTAGGCTCTGACTACAACCTGCATAACTGTTGAGTTCAGCTCACATGTCCTCTCTCTTTTCTGTGAATGTTTCATGGTGGGAAGGGTAGAGGGAGTGTTTGCCTAGGAACTCATGTCAACCTAATTCATTCCCCTGAATTCCTACTCTCATGACTCTGCTAAGATATCCATTTCTACCAATGCTGCCCCTCTACTGCTAAATCCCTGATATTAATCCTTTCCTGGCTTCTGACCATATCAAAAGTGAAGTTTCTGTATGTGGTGCACACGGCTCCTGCCACCAAAGTTTTATCCTTTTTCTTAAGGTCGCTTAACTTATTTTCCACATGATCAGACCATTCATCAAAACCTTTCTGGCACTTTTGGAGCTGCTGTGGGATGAAGAACAGGAGAGTGGAGCTATGGATTCTGACATAATTCCACCCAATGTATTAAATCCACTAAGAAGGGTTCCATGGCATTGCTGTAGAAGTCCCACCCAAGGTTTTGTCATCTTTTGGGTTATTTGAGGCCCCCTCTCCTCTCCTTTATTTTACCAGATATAGGGGCTCTTTAATGATTGGTTCAAGAACAGTCTCTACATGTGACTTAAAAGCATTTTTTCATATTTTAACTCTTGGGTTCCAAAAATTAACTTTTTCTTGACATATTAAGCTTCCTGTTTCCTTCCTTTCAACATTTTATGTGTTGACTATAAATAATTTGAAGCAGCCTAGGCCTTAAAAATATATCAAATCATGCTGTTTTATGTTGGAGGTTACTTGAGAGGAACCATTGGGGCAAAATAGAAAACACTGGGTGTTCTTTTGAGCTGCCAACAATCGAGGCAGAGAATGAGGTGGACTTGGGACTAACTAGAATGTACGCCCTCTGCAGACTGAAATGAGTTTTTACTCCAAGACTTAAAATAGTGCTTAGCAAACATAAGGTGCTCAATAATTATCTACTGAATGAAGGTGAATCATCAAAGAGGGGAAGGAGAGTGATCTTGACTGGGATATCAGAGATGGCAATGTAAGATTGTAAGATTCTGGATGTTGTTCAAGGGGAAGTTGAGGAGGTAGAAGGAAGGCAGGCGGATACAATCTATACTCTCGGCCTGTGGAGACAGGCATGGAAAAGCATGGTCACATTTAACAGCATCAGTGGCAGAGAAAGTGACAGTGGCTGTCTCAGCAGAGTGGAGCCTCAGCTTCTTTTAGAAAGCTATTATTATTTGGTTGGAAATAGCAGGATGAAAGAAAGAACCATTTTTGGAGTGAAAGAAAGTACAGTTGTGCCCGCCTTCCATACCCACCTCAGACAATATCTGGTTCTAGATACAAGGTGTGGCTGATGCCTTTTAAATCTTCCCAACTTGTCCTGTTGATGAATCTCCAACAAATCTTTCCTAATGTGTGTTTGTGTGTAAAGATGTCAGTTATGAGAATTTGGGCTGTGGCATTAAACTCAAAGCCACCTGTCTGTCTCATTTAACCATAGCAAACTATATTAATGAAGAACAGCTTATATCCTAGAACAGCATACCTTCCATTCATTTAAAAACATTATTATTGTTGTTGTTGTTGTTGCTGTTGTTATTGGGGTGTGTGTGTGTGTGTGTGTGTGTGTGTGTGTGTGTGTGTGCGTGCGTGTATGTATCTGTGCCACAACTCCTGCTTGGAGTACAGAGGACAAATTTCAGGTTGCCACACTTGGGCAGTGTCTTTACCCATTGACTGAGACCTCTCCTGCTATGCCTTCTTTTGAAATCAGTGAGTGAGATGAGTGTGCATCACTGCAGTTGATAACTGTTGACCAGTGTGGGTCATACCAGTGGACACTGCGTGGCACTTACAAAAACTCCTTTCAATATGAGGGAAGTCCTAGATCAAAGCTAAGAAAGCAGTACTAGGGTTTTCAAGAATTCACGAGAGGAAAGAAGAGAAAGCAAAGAAAGGCATTTTGCAATAGTAGTTAGAGTCTCAAAGACATTGATCTCCCTTCCTCTCTTCTGTTTTTGCTTCTGGTTTCCCTTCTCATGGGCCCCCTTCTTCAATGATAGTCATTATTAATATTAAGGATGCATTACCACCATGGTGAATGTGGCCTGCTGAGTATTTAGTAAATCTTCGTGTGGAGTCTTCAGCAGAGCATCCTATAGTTCAATTATCCCATTATTTGACCTGATTCGATTTTCTTTCTGCCCTTTAGATCTCTCAACACCTATTTTAATCAATGAAGCCATACACAGCCTGTGAGAGATTGTAGGGAGATTAGGGGAGTAGAGCCTGTCTGTGGCTTCAGTTAACTTTATAGCCTATGTTCCCAGGAACTCATTTGCTACTGCATGAATTCCTGTGTCCCTGTCTAGGTGGCAATTGAATGTATGGATTAAGGAAAGAAAGTTTGCCTCATTCTGTAGGTGGAGGTGCAAGAGGCTCAGAGGGGATGGATAGCTTGCTGGATGTCATACAGGTAAATGTTTTCAAGGCAGGATTTGAACCTGCTCCCTCTGGCTCAATTCTAATGTTTCCTTCACTGGGTAGTGATGGTAGTTATGGTGGTGGTGGCTCCTCAGTCGGAATCCAGGGAGTTGCTTGAGCTGTCTTGGGGTGGAGGTCACTCTTTTTCCTTTGCCATGTGTCTTTTCCTAAAGCCAGACATCAAAGGCACACTTCTTGTTAGGTTGGTTCTCACATGTGATGAAATAGAAGAATGACCCAGATTGATATTGGTTATGATACAAATAGGGAAGGGTTTGCAGGCTTTAGTCTGGGCATAGATCCAGGGTGTATTCTCAGAGGACCTTGTACCTGGTGTAATGTCACTTTTTTTTTCATTACTAGATGTGACTCTTGGGTCTCATGCATGTCAACCAAGCTTTCTACCATTGAGCTGTATTCCTATTCTTTTATTTCTTTCTGAGACATGATCTCAGTATGTTGTGCAGGCTGAACTGAACTTCATTTATAGCCTAGTTGGGCTTTGAGCTTGCAATCTTCCTCCTCAGTCTCTTGAATAAATGGGATTACAAGTATGAGCCACTAGTCCTGGTGGAGAATTCCTTATAATGTATGGAACAAGAGACCATGCTTGTGAGCTCATGATTTTGGTTACTCCAATGTCTTTGAATATCAGTTTTCTCATCTGGAAATCACAAACAATAAAGTTGTATGTACTTCAATGTGTTCTGATGCAGAATAAACAAGATAACAGTGGCAAGGTCTCTAGGGAGCTCTTGTACAAACATAGTCCTTAATACATCTTAACTTCTTTGCATTTACAACAGGAGATGGACCTCTTCATTAGCATCTTGTCAGCATTAAGAATGTATGTACACAGAGTTTGGTTTTAGGATGGGAAAGATGGTTATTTGGGTTTTGTTGCTGTGAGAATAAATTATGCAACATGAGAAAATAACCTCCATATTCACACAACAGCTACTGTTAAAAATTGTGCAGCCTGATGAGGGAAATACAACGGAAGCCTAGGGTAGGAAATAAGATTCCCCAGCTAATCTTAGGGGCACTGGTAACTTTCAGAGCATCATTGAGCAGGACCAGCTATACGTTGTGAGCAAGGCTGAGATGAGTGATAAGAATAATAGATGCACAAAAGTGAAAAGGATACAAAAAATAAGACTTACTGACATTTAAAAAACATGATGACTTATATTGGTCTAGCTGATAAACCATGTTAATTTAAGTGTCACAAGCACTCCATGAAGGAGGCAACATCAGTAATACTTTTGGATGAGAAAACTAAGCTCATAGGATGCTTAGTGATACTAAAGAATCCTATAGATTGATAGTGTTTATAATTCAGGATTTGAGAAGGATGGAGATAGAGGATAATGTATTGACTGGGAATTGCCATGGCAAATGGGTTTAGAATAATGATCTAATTTTAAGTTTCTGGTAGGGCTGTATGTAGAAAGATTTAGGAGCCGTCCAGACTAGACTGCTCAACATGTCTTGGTACTGAACATCAACCTTGGGCTCTGGAGAAGTGGTGACCACTAAGGCAGATACTTACTCTCTTAATCCTTCTGTATCTTCTCATTTCATAGAAAAATCAATATTAAGAGTTATAATTCCTGGGGTCAACCATTCCCCAAACCTGCTTTTAATCTTCAATTTACTGATTCTTAGGACAAGAAAACTTTCACAGTGGAAAACACCAACCAGCCAACCAACCAACCAACCAACCAACCAACCAACCAACCATTCAGCTACTACTACTAATTTTAAAAAGCAAAGAAAAGCAAGAAGAAGTATATTTGTTGGCATCTGGGTCTGAAGAAAATGTAGCATAGAAGTGTGAGTGTTAAATTCTTAAAATTCATCCATCAATTCATAACAAAGAAAGGGTTTCAAACTTGAGCATGTATCAGTAACCCTAGAAGGCCTTACAAACATCTTCTGAGACCCACCCACAGACTTGAAAAACAGTAGGTCTGGCATGGAATCTGAGACTCTTCATATTCATGGATGAATGCTGGTACTGTTGAAGAGCCTGTTAGTAACTTTTCCTTGACCATCAATCTGACTCTCTTTCAAATGAAATGAATTATTCAAACATGCATATTTTAAAAGATCTGGGAGACTTGTCCTGCCACCCTCACGGGATTTGTTAGTAAGAATTTCTGAAAATTGCATCACCAATTATTTAATTAGTACTTGTTTTGGCAGCACATTTACTAAAATTGGAAATACACAGAGAAGATTAGCATGGCCCCTGTGCAAAGATGACATGGAAATACTGCAAGCAATCCATAATCTTAGAAGCCTTTTGCACCATTAGTTAAAATGTAAAATGGTGTAATGCTATGGAAACTGGTATGAAGGTTCCTCAGAAGATCGAAAACAATTGCCAAATTATCTGGCAGTTTCAAAGCAGAATCTCGAAAAGGCATATATGCATCCCATGTTTATTATACCATTATTCACAATAGCTGGAAGATGGAAGTAACACATGTTCATTGATGGATGGATGGATAGATAAATGTCTGATACATACATTGGGCTGTTATTCATACCTTAAAAAATTACGTGGTGCACGTGTGTGTGTGTGTGTGTGTGTGTGTGTGTGTGTGTGTGTGTGTATACCTAAGGAAGCCAGAAGAGGTCTCAGGTTCCATGAAGCTGCCATTACAGGTGAGCCACTTGATGTGGGTATTCAGAACTGAATGAATTCTCCTCTTCTGAAGGAACAGCAAGTACTCTTAACCAGTGAGCCATCCAGCCCCCCAAGTACTTTTATAAAGTTTTGGTGATGAATCCAATTTGAGGCTTCGATCTTATCTGTGAGTAAGGATTTTTGAAAGCTCCTCAGATGGTAGTCATGGCTGTCAGGCATTGCTGGATCAGTGGTTTGCAACTTGTGGGAAGTTATAAAAAAATGTCTTTGAGCATCTTGTCAAACTCTAAATGCTCAGGAAGCTTTTGCATTTTCTTCTTGTTACCCCCGGTAAGTCTGATTACTGCTGTCTCCCTTCCCCTTACTAATTTGAGAATTATAGCATTCATGATTCTTAATGCTTTTCAGATAAAATACATACGTCTCTCAGTTTTTAGAAAGTGACATTTCATTATCTGCTCATGCGTGTGATCAGAGTCCCTTTGGAGCCTGGTGAAACATTCCCAACTTTGGTCACCCATGTAAACAGTGCTCTCCTAATCTTTTTCAGTCCTCAGATGAAACATGGCATTGCGTTTAATGTTAAACTATCAAAGTTCTACCATTTCGTTTGGGCGGTAAGCTTGACAATGCATGGATCATTTAGGACAAAGGGATAAAGTTTCATTACAAATGAATATTTGTGTGAAGGGATTAGCTCCTGTCAAGGGTGGTTTGCCCTGCATTTCTGAAAGTCAGTCTTGTTAAAGGATAGATGGCCCGTCCTGAGGAATTAGCTGCAGTGTCAGGGCATGGGAGGCATGGCTTCACCGAAGCCCCCCATCGAGACCCAATTTAGATTTTCATGAGATCAGAGATTTGGCAGCAGAGAGGACAAGGACTTGCCAGCCCAATGCTGTTTAATATTAATTAAACCTATTATAACTCAGGATCTGTTTCTCAGCTATTCCCAGGCAGAATACCAGAAAAGAAAAAAAAGTCTGTGTTCACATCATATATAAGTTGTATAATCATAAATGTATTCATAATTACATATTCATATGATATAATATGTTATTATATATTCTGGATTTCCGAGCATTTTTTTTTTTGAGTAACTGAAGAAGATGAATGGGTACACCAAGTTACTAATTTCTATTAAGTGAGCTACCTGGGAATAACCACACAAAAATGTTCTCATGCAGGTGTTATACTTACAAATACAAATTCTTAGTACCCCAAAGAAAGCCAAAACAACTCTGTGTGGCCTGCACAGTAGGTATCAGGGAGTGGGAGTAATTAAAATTGGGACAGGGTTTGCATAGAGACATTGTGGAAAAAATGAGTATCCAATTGAAATGCATTTCCCGAGATGGAGAGATATGAAGGTATCCAGTAGGACTCAAAGGACAGGCAACATCAGAACGTGGGTATCTTCCCTTTTGAGAAGATATTCAAACCTGACACCTGAAGTAGAACTATCATTGTCTTTCCTTATCTGAACAAGCATGCAGTGTTGCACCAGGGCAAGAAGCATGCAGTTTCTATTGAGCACCCCTATTTCTTTTAAACTTTATATTTCTAATATTTAGGTAATGAAACATCATTAAACTGTGTATTGTGGTGACATTTTGTTTGTGCTTTAACAAATAAAGCTTGCCTGAATATCAGAGTGCAACACTAAGCCACTAGTTAGCCATAAAAGCCAGGCAGTGGTGGCAAACCTTTAATCCTAGCACTTGGGAGGTAGAAGCAGATAGATCTCTGTGAGTTCAAGGCCACCCTGGCTACACAGGATTGGTCCAGTCTAAAAGAGAAATAGAGCCAGATAGTGGTGGCCAACACCTTTGATCCAGAACTTGGGATCTCACGTCTTTAATCCCAGCACTAGGGAGGTGGAGACAGGAAGTGATATAGCTGGGCAGAGAGAAGAATACAAAGTGGGAGGAGACAGGAGCTCATTCCCATTCAGGCTGAGGGTTTAGTAGAGGTAAGAAGTCTCTCTAGTGGCTGGCTGCTCTGCTTCTTTGATCTTTCAGCATTTAACCTGACATCTGGCTCTGGGTTTTTATTAAGACCAATTAGAATTCGTGCTACAGTATATGAAATTGAATTAGGTTTTCCCAAATAAGTTATAGTAGATACTGGCACTGTTATTCACATGGAAGATAAAATAGAGGAAGCCAAAGGTCACACATCAGGTAAACTGGGTGCTTGTTATGTACTGAAATGTTCCACAGATTTCAGGTTTCATTAGACATAAAATAAGGGGAAATACGTATTTCAAAAATCAGGATCACTGATGATTGTAGTGGAGAGTTTTGAAAGTATGTGGTCTTCAGACTAGACCATAATTTACATATACAGTAAGGCCTAAGAATGTGGCTGCATAAGAATTGTGTAGAAGAGTTAGGGAGATGGCTTGGGAAGCAAAATGGCTTGCTCTGCAAGCATGAGGACTTCAGTTTGTATCCAAGGAACCCACATAAAAAACTGCATGCCCAGGAGATCATTTCCTAAACATAATAGCACAGACACTGAGAGCAACAATTAATAAATGGGACCTCCTGAAACTGAGAAGCTATTGTAGAGCAAAGGACACAGTCAATAAGACAAAACAACAGCCTACAGAATGGGAAAAGATCTTCACAAAACCCACATCTGACAGAGGGCTGATCTTCAAAATATATAAAGAACTCAAAAAGTTAGACTTCAAAATACTGAACAATCCAATTAAAAAATGGGCTACAGAGCTTAACAGAGAATTCTCAACAAGAATCTCAAATGGCTGAAAGACATTCAAGGAATTGCTCAACATCCTTAGTCATCAGGGAAATGCAAATCAAAACAACTCTGAGATACCATCTTACACCCGTCAGAATGACTAAGATCAAAACCACTGAAGACAGCTTATGTTGGAGAGGATGTGGAGCAAGGGGAACACTCCTCCACTGTTGGTGGGAATGCAAACTTGTACAGCTAATCTGCAAATCAGTAAGGCGTTTTCTCAGAAAATTGAGAATAAGTCCTCCTCAAGACTCAGCTATACCAATCTTGGGCATATACCCAAGGAATGCTCTATTTTACCACAAGGACACATGCTCAACTATGTTCATATCAGTATTATTTGTAATAGCAAGAACCTGGAAACAACATAGATGCCCCTCAACTGAAGAATAGATAAAGAAAATATGGCACATATACACAATGGAGTACTACTCAGTAGTAAAAAAACAATAATATCATGAAATTTGCAGGCAAATGGATAGATCTAGAAAATATCATCCTGAGTGAGGTAACCCAACTCAGAAGGACAAACATAATATGTACTCACTCATGAGTGGATACTAGATGTGAGGGAAGGGATGGCCAGACTGCAACCCTCCAGAGAGGCTAGCTAACAGGGAAAGACCCTGGGAGGGACACATGAATGGCCCAGTGAAAGAGAAGTGGATGAGATCTACATGAGCAGACTGGGAGTGAGGGGGGTGGAGGGTGAGGAGTGGGGATGAGAACATAGGGAAATGGGAGGGTTGAGCAGGGACAGGCACAGAGTGGAAGGCAGGGAGGGAGATACCATGATAGATAAGGACATCATGGGAATAGGAAGAGGCAGGGTGCTGGGGAGGCTCTCAGGAACCCACAAGGATGACTCCACCTTGGACTACTGGCAATGATCGAGGGAGTGCCTGGACTGGTCTGCTCTGGTGACTGGTCTAGTGAATACCCTAACTGCCATCATAGAGCCTTTGTCCAGTGACTGATGGAGGCAGATGCAGAGATCTACAGCCAGGTGCCAGGCTGAGCTCCAGAAATCCAATCGATGAGAGAGAGGAGGGATTCTGCAGGTGGGGGACTTCGAGATCATGATGGGAAGACATGCAGAGATGACCTGCCACACTGGTGGAAGCCCATGAACTGTAGAGTAGTGGCTGTGGAGCCCCCCGGGACTGGACTGGGGCCTCTGGATAGGGAAGACAGTTGTTTGGTTTGAACTGTTTGGGGGGGGCACCCAGACAGGGGGATCGGGATCTGTCCCTGGCGCATGGGCAGGCTTTTAGGAGCCCAGTGCTGGTGGTGTGATGCCTTGTGCAGCCTTGGTGCAGTGGGGAGGGGCTTGGGCCTACCTAGGCTCAGTGTGCTGGGCTCTGCTGACTCCCCATGGGAGACCTTGATTTGGGGGATATAGGGATGTGGGGTGGCTTGGGAGGGAGGGCTGGGGGGTGGGAGGAGGGAGGAGATGGGATCTGTGGGTGGTATGTAGAGTGATTAGAAAATTTCTTAATAAAGAAAAATGAAAAAAAAAAGCTGTGCATGTCTATAACACCAGCATTTAGAGGCAGAGACAGGAAGATCCTGAGAGCTGGTTGGCCAATCAGTGTGGATGGAGTGTAGAGCTTCTGGTTTAACAGGAGACTGTTTCAAGGCAAAAGACAGAGAGCCATTGAGGAAAATACCTGATATCCTGTGCACACAGCCACACACTCATGTGTAAGACACACACTTGTCTATAACACACACACACACATACACACACACACACACACACACACACACACACACACACACACCAAGAACAAAAATAGCCAAACCCAAACAAAATTAGGTAGGGCAGACTGCTGCTTCCCACCAGTATGGAATAACCAAGGTTATATTAAATACTCCCACAGAAACAACTGAAAACTAGACAAAATATGCAATGCAATAATTTAGAAAACATTGGACATTAGGTAATAAAAGACAGCAGTCCCAAAGAGATAAGAAGCAAGTGGGAAGAATCTCACAACTGAACCAGCATAGTGTGCAGACTGTGTTATTGGCTACCACCGATATCTTGAGCTTGGTGTTCTCCTTACATCTGGGAAATGGCCTTGAGAATCCAAGGAAGCCAAAGCAGCAGGTATTTATAGGAGTAAGTACTGGATTAGAGAGAGCAGTACTCTGAAAGAACCCTCAGAACCACAGAGGATCTTATCTCTGGTCCTGAGCAAAGTTTTACTCAGTGCATACATGCAAGAAAAAATGCACAGAGGTGGGAAAAAATGTAGCTTCTGATGAACCCCCCCAACACAGAAAACTAGAAAAAAGGGGGAACTCTCAATGTGATGCAAGATATCTATGAAAAAATTCTGTCTAAGTACAGAGACAGGATTATTTGCTCTTATGATTAGGACTAGCAAGTTCCCAGGGCACCTGTGTCCACTCCTCAGTGCTGAGCTCATAGGCACATGCAGCCATGACTGATATTTTATATGCATGCTGGAGATTCGTACTCAAGCTCCCATGCTTGCACAGGAAATGCTTTCACATCTCCTCAGCCTGAGAACCCCAATTTCTTAATGCTTACAAATAGATAAGTAGTGTTTACCATCTTATCTTTATTCATTGTAAGGATTAATGTATGTAAGTATGCTGTATAAGGGCAAAGGCTATCCAATTCTAAAATTGTTAGCATGGAAATACAGACACATATTATGTATGTATGTATGTATGTATGTATGTATGTATCTATCTATCTATCTATCTATCTATCTATCTATCTATCTATCTATCTATCTATCTATGTATCTATGTACCTATTTAATCTGTATCATCTATCTCTCTATCTATATGCATATATATATTTCACATAGATAAAATATATCATAGTGTATATTACAAACTCTTCAGAAATGGAAAAATTATGGAAATGTTACCAATTCTCAAGAAAAAGTGTGCCTAGGGAAGCTGACTTGTAGGGTGAACCTTGCAATCCTGAGTTTGGGGTGGACTATTAATATAGGAGAGCAACATGTACAGAAGACAGAGACATAATCGAATTAACTAGTAGTTAATACTCTTTTATTTTGTTTTTTAATTAGTTGATTATTGTCAATGTGTGTACGTGTGTGCTGTAGTGTGCATGTGGAGGTCAGAGAAAACCTTTGTGGAATTACTTCTCTCTTTCCAAATTTATTTGTGTCCAGAGGTTGAATTCAAATTACAGGTTCATCTGACAAGCACATTTACCCACAGCCATCCTGCTGGCTCTGTGATTAATATTCTTTTTAAATTTTTTTTTTTTTGGTTTTTTTGAGACAGGGTTTCTCTGTGTAGCTTTGGTGCCTTTGCTGGAACTCATTCTGTAGCCCAGGCTGGCCTTGAACTCCCAGAGATCCACCTGCCTCTGCCTCCTGCATGCTGGGATTAAAAACATGCTCCACCACTGCCGGGCATGATTAATGTTCTTAACCAAGATTTGTACTGTAATTTCTTTTGTCTTTGTAGGTGTTTGGGAGAAAAAAATAAAGTATGCAAAGACTACGAAGTTTGAAGTGTGACACATATCAAGAATTTTATAATGTTAGTAGAAACTATAACTTGGGTTTTAGGCCCTCCCTAAACAAAATCCAACACTTTACAACAATGTCTTCCTTTACAATATAGAAGAGAAAAACTATTCCCTTCTGTTGGGAATAATTTAAGCCATGCAATTTGTATCATTTCCAATATTGCCATGGTTACCTGGAGGCTCAGAAGCCATTGTGAAGCATAGTCCTAACAACTCTAAAATCTCCATCAGTTTTACATCCGATTTATCTTTCCTTCGATGCTCTTTGTTGTATTTTTTTTTCAATTAACTTTCTAGTCAACTGCCCATTTACTTTTGAGAAGAGAAAATAAGGAAAACAACTTCATTCATATACTACCCGACTGGATGCACGCGTGTCAACACGTTTACTTATTTATTCATATATTTATCTGCTGCATCCTGGCTCTGTCTTTGTTCTCACTCATGAATTACTGAGGCAGAGTTATTGTAAGCCACACCTGATGCTGTAATCACCAAGCATCAAGGGTGCATATGAGTCCATCTCAGTGTGTGTCTACCCTGATTCCACTGAGTCTGATTCCATAGAAACTTTAACTTGAAAGAAAATCCATCCTTTTTTGGCTAAGGAGGACAAGGCGTTTGCTAATTAAATTCCTCATAAGCCTCCCTCCTGAAGCAGCGATACTAAATCCAGAGATAAGTTGTCTTGGCAACCACTTTGGCGACTGTTACCAGCCTGCTTTTACAGCTTGTGAATAAAGATGTTTGAGAAGGTAAATTGCCAGCTGAGGTCCAACTGTTTCCCCCCTCTCACTCTTCCAAAGAAGCTGGACACTAATTGATAACACAGTACACTGCACTTTTCTTTATGTCTGAATAATAAAGCCATGTGCACAGCTCAGCCTTTGGATGATTACATAACATGTATTATTCATGTTTTCAAAATGTAATAAAGATACATACTTAATATCAGTTTTCCAATTAAAGTTTATGACCAAGATCAGTGATGGTTATAGTTTTTGGCAGGGATTTTTAATTATCTTCCAATGTATTCTTGAGATTTACAAAGCAGCTTCAAACGAAGTGTTAGTGTGGAGGGAAAGGAGGAGCAGAAGTAGCGCATGCGCACAGAAAGATGTCTTCGCCATGCCCGATCCATCCAGTGATGTATCTGACAAAAGACTTGACAGTAGTTCCTCTAAAAAGTAATTTTTTTTTAATAAAAGAAAAATTCTGTTAGAGTCCAATGCCCTGGAAAATTTGGCAAGTGAAGGAATTAGTCATCATCAACTTTGGAGCTTTCTAATGTGCTCTGACGGCCTTCTGTTAGCAGTAAAGCAATAAGACAGAGAAACCATTTTTACTAGGTAACAAGGCACTTCTCACGTAGGCTTCTCACTTGGTTCCCAGGCTGTGAAAACCAATACATAGGGCTGAAGGAGCTTGAGATACTTTGACCCCAAATCTTCACCTCTAGAAACAGGTAGTGAGATTCAGAAAAATTATAATCATCCCATGATCAGGCCATGTTCCTCAAACACTGCCAATTTAACAAGAGTCCTTGTCATGGGAACTTTTCTCAGGCTGCATATGGTAAAAACAGCCATTTAACAATACTTTTATTTGTTATAGGGTCAAAAGAGTATATTGCAAGAATCTAGCCTGGTGTGTCATATAGGCCTTTATACAGATGTGGATTGCTTATGTTAAAATGTTCCCATTCTTCTATAATCTTGGCTTTCACACAATCTTTATGGTCAGATAGTGGGTATCTACCTATAACGGAGAAATTCAGAACCTAGAAAATATAAACCTAACAAAGGGTTAAAAAAAAAACCTTGGAAAGTTTAACTGTAGATTCCATCAAATAGAATAAAGTGAGCCTGAAGATGAGAGAGAGAGAGAGAGAGAGAGAGAGAGAGAGAGAGAGAGAGAGAGAGAGAGACAGAGAGACAGAGAGACAAAGACAGAGACAGAGAAAAACAGACAGACACAGAGAGGATCATAGTAGAATTATTTATTATGGAATTCCAATCAAGGAGCCAATAAAGATAACAGAAAGTGTGTGAGCAGCTGATAGGCTTTGCCATGAGAACTTTACTATGTACAATGTCTGTTATCAGTGGGTAATTCAGAATAAAAGGTCAATTTATCATTAGTTTATGTCGAGCGTCCATTGTTTACATTTGGAGTTGCTAAGGAAGAAGCTTGCCTTGTTTAAATATTTTTATATGTTTCTCTTTTCCCATGTGGATTAGTCATAAGCAAGCAAACAAACAAAAACACAACTGCTTGGTTCTTTAGAAAAGGCTGTAAAACACCAGAGTTCCTTTCTTTCTCTTTCTCTCCCTCTTCCTTCCTCCCTCTCCCCCTTCCTCCATAGTACAATACAATGTGCTCAGTTCCTTTGGAAATCCATCACTTCTGAAGCATAAGACAGAGTACTTCCTTTAGAACTACTCACTTGGTAGGGCTCTCCAATACAAGTGTAATGGAAAAGCTATACTGACTGACCAATATGATGACACTAAGCTTCATTTGCCCGTGGGGCATCTGAAATCTGGCTAATCTGATAGGGGAGCTGGAGTCTTCACTTCACTTAAATTTAACTATCCACACATGCGTAGAGGCTGTCTACTGCATGGAACAAGTTGACAGTCTAGGTGGATAGAAAGCTTCTTTTATCTGTGCTCTTTTCTTTCTTTCCTTTCTACAATCTCAACCCTACATCATGCCCCCAACCCCCGCCCTCTGCATGATAAAGTAACCCAGTCAAATAGTATACTCACTGTTACTCATCAAAGGAAATATAGTCACATGCTTTTTAAGGCAATCCTTTTGGAGACAGTCTTAAACTAGGTAAACATACTAGAATTTTAGAGTTGTGGCAGGGAAAACCCTTGGTCATCCTATGCCTCTCAAAGCACACCTAAGTTCCCTCTAGTCCAACTTGAGCAGTCTTGGCTGAGCATCACCTGTGCTGCTGACGCTGATGTCTCTTGATAAACTGCAATGATGTCTGCTCTTTTGTGTTTCTTCTTACAGATTTTAGAGCCAATGCCTTTCAGAGCTTTCAGGTTAAGCTTGACTCTTAAAACAGGCCCCATGATTTCTTTTTTCAGACTTTGCTCATCTGCTTCTAGTCTCCGTGTCCCCATGCTGCCCTGCCAACATGGATCTCAGCCACAGCAGTAGTTTTTTTAAAATATTGTTTTGAAAAATTAAAGACATAGTCATCAAGAATTTTACACACGAATGCACTGAAATATGGTTCTGTCTTCCCCACAATCCCCCCTCCAATTTTCCCAGCATCCCTGGTAACATATCCCTTTCCTAGATTCATGTCCTCTTTTTCTTTTTTTAAAATACCTTACCAAGTTCAATTAATGCTGTCATATGTGTGCAGGAGTGGTCTGTCCATTGGAGCATGGGCAACGCACCAATGGCCACACTTCCAGAGAAGAATTCCTCCTCTCCCATCTTCAGCAGATATCAACTGCCAATAGCTTCTCAGTTAGAGAGGGGCCCTCATGAGTTCCTCCTTCTCCTTGCTGGAATTTTGGCTGGCTTGGTCTTGTGCAGATAGCTACAGCTCCTGTGAGTTCACAGGCGCCAACATTCCTTTAAACCTTGAATTGATTCATCACACAGATCTCCCCACCTTCCATCAGCTGGTGCTGGAGGAAGAGAAAATGAAATAAACAAAGATTAGCACCCAAAGGCAGAAGAAGACAAACAGCTTAAAGAAGTCCCCCAGAAGTTTTTATATTTTCTAGAGTACCTTCATCTTGTGGTCTAGAGTCTGGCTGGGGGACTTTGCTTTGGGAAGTTTTGAAATCTTGGTTCCTGAAGTCACGTCATCCACCAGTGATGGCTGAGAGGATTGCTCCTGTACCAGAGCCACTGATGCCCATTGTTGCTTATGATTTGACTTTCTAGATAGCAGCCACTTGGGGGGGAGGTGGGAGCCAGGTGGGAGTTGGAAGGCAGAAGTTATTTTTATTTATTTACTTTTTCTTTTTGTATGTCCTTGATAGCTGAATGCAGATCTGCTCCAGGGATAACCACCACAATTGGTTATCCAAGTGGTCAACCCCCAAATCACATATATGTAACATTAAATAGAATGAGAAGTTTGTATTTATATATTTAGGTGTGTGTGTGTGTGTGTGTGTGTGTGTGTGTGTGTGTGTGTGTAACAATAGCAATTAAAGAAGATGCCCTGATTTTGAGAGGGAGTAAGGGTGAGTGCATCGGAGGAATTGGAAGGAGAATATGGAAGGGGGAAATTATGAAATTTTAATTAAAAATATAAAAATAATTAAAAACTACTGCTGGTTAAATAGTTTACCCTCTAAACCTGTGTCATAATGTAGGTTTAATCCATTGTCAAGATTAAACTGGCCCTTCAATAAGCTTTCTCATTTCTCCAACTCCCCGATGAGTCCTTCGCATATTTTTCTGATGTTGTGAATAATTTGTTTCTAGCACGCTCTTAATACCCATGACATTCAAAATGGTGTAGAATCAAAGCAATTTTGCTCCACCAATTTTGTTCGCATGTTGACAAGCTATGATTTTATGAATATTGAAATGTGGATAAGGGAAAGTCCATTTACTCAGTTAATATTCTAGAGTTATCTGTTTTAGAGCCTTTGTCTGAATCAATTCCCTCCATTCATAGAATAAAATCCTCAGGAGGTGAGATTATCATCCTTACTTGGAGATGAGGAAGCAGAGGCTTAGGGAGTTGGAGTGGATTCCGTAAGATTTCACAGCTCATGGCGGTGGAGTTAACACACCAGTCAGGGTCTGTCTGGCCGCAGTTACAGCTCTCACCACTTTCCACACATTTAAAACCCCGAAAAAGCAGGCTAGTGTGAAGTGTGCAACCCACACTTCGTATTTAGCATCCAGATTCCTTTACCAAGGAGTCTTAAGTATTCATCACAGCAGAACAGCCAAGACTTGAAAATGAAGACATTAGTTCCCGTCTCCAAGGAAAACATTAATAGTATCACAGTCTATTTTCCTCATGAGGTAAAAAGATTTCTATTATCCAATTATGTTTTATTGTAAAGTGTGGAGAAATGGTGCATATTTGTGTCTCTGTGTGTTTTTGTTTCCTGTCTGCACACATGTAAATCCTGTCTTGAAATATGACCTTTGTTCTTGAATTTTTCCTTTTAGGATGGAAAGAAACCTCATTTTTTTTTTCTGAAGATATTCACCTAAAAAGTCAAACTTTGAACCTATTTACCAGTTATTTATTGGTTTATTTGGTAGTCTTTTTATAGAGCTGATCCTGGTCTTGAACACATGATTCTCTTACCTTAGTCTCCTGAATGCCCAGATTATAGGTACATACCCACTACATCTTGCTTGCCATGCAAGTTCCTCCTCTTCCCTGTCCCCTCTCCTCTCTCCTTCCTCCTCTTCCTCCTCCTTCTTTGAGACAATGTTTTATTATGTAGCCCGATTGGCTTTGAACTCATTATGTGGCCCTCGATAGACTTGAATTTACAGAAATTCTCCTGCCTCAGTTTCCTGTGTGGTGTCATGCTACTTGGGCGAAGGCAACAAACTCCTGGGACCTCAGTCTTCCCATCTGGGAATTATACTGAGGATGGTGTGATGGATCTTATCGCCGTTTCCTCAAGGAATTGAAGATTTATGAATAGATTTGTCCGAAACTATAGCTTGTCCTTGATACATTGATACTTTTTTTTTTTTTTTTAATGCTTTGCCAATTGTTCTCCTTCAGGGACAGATAAATCATCAGCCTGGTGTTCATGCCTGCAGCATCCTCTTCACCATGAAGCACTCAGAACATGCTCTTCCTTATTGAAATATTCGTTTTTCTTACCTATCAGAGACTATACGCCTGGGCATTGCATCTATTCTGAGAGATAAAAGCCTATTTTAAGGAAGCTGCTTGTATCTGTCACTGCCGAGTGGCCACAAGGTGGCAGCCCGAGTACCCGCATAGTGGTTGATCTTGCCTAGGGGGCTTAGTTAGAAGGAGAAAACAGGGTCAAGTGTCTGCCAGGGTGATGACTGCTGAGAGATCTATCAGCCAACAGCAAAGGAAACCACCTTTTAATAGTGTTTTACAAGCACTAGCAACACTACTCTACCTTTTGAGAGTGTCAGGTTTTTCAGAATGCTTTGTTCTACACAAGAAGATAAAACCCAGTCGGTTAAAGGAAACAAAAAGGGGCGGATGGGGGTGAAGAGATTTTCCCATTATTCAAAGTCACTGGTTCTCAAGTTGAGTGTAGATTAGAATATCCTGGGGGAACTTTTCAATAACTCTCCGGGGCACTGTCCCAGAGATTAATTTTTAAAAGTATTCCAGGTGATTCTACAGTGTCTTCAGGGTTAAGAAACATCTCTTCAGTTCTCAACTTACTCATTCATTCGCTTGCCATTTACCACATACTTCCTCATGTCAGCTGTGAGCAAGACAATGGTGCTGGTGTAAAATGGGATTCTACAGTTGCCCCCTAAGACCTTGCAAGTTAATTATTCAATTCAGAGGAAGTCAATTCAGCAAACATTTATCAAGCTCCTAGTACATGACAAGTTCTACAGTAGAGACCAAAGAGGAAGAGACACTACAAATTTCTATGGGCTAGCATTTGGAGTCTAGTGTGTAACATGTACAACTAATTATCATATGAGTGGGGTGTGGTATTATTCATAGTTTACTTTGTAATAACCTCTCACAGTAACACAAAACATCTCCATCACCCAGTAAGCTTTCAGGCTGTTTAGCAAGCAGCTCTCATTACCTGCTGTTCAGAAAACTATAACGGTTTGTAAACAAGAAACATGTGAGTCCTGATACCCTGGTTATGGATTCCACGGTCAATGTTCACTATATTCTTCCAAGTTTCGTATTAGACTCAGGGAAGAATGATTCATTTGATTTCAGAAGTGAAGCTATTTTTTCCAGGATTTATCTGCCTTTCTCCTGAGCATTCTCTTTCTTGGGGAGTGATGGGATGGCCATTTATGTCCATGCACCTCCAAGAAACCCTCTCCATCCAGCCCAAGCTCTTTTCTGCTTCTAGATTTATGTACGTTTGCTTTTTAAAACTACAGTCCTCCACTTATATCAAATGCTAATCTAAAACACTGTGGATGCCTTTTGTCTTGAAGAGAAAACTGATAAACATTTAATTCTATGGGCAGATCTGCTTGTCACCAGTTTCTGTCAGAGAGATGTTTAATTAGGGGACCAGAAATTAATCCAAGTGTATATTAAGGAAGCCAGACAAGTTTCATTTTCAGATGGCTCCATTCTGTCATTTAATAGAGTATGAAGCTTAATGCCATATGGATGGGGACTAGTGAATGGGATAGTTAATGATGAGCATGTTTTAAGAATTAACCTTCAGGTTAACTTGGAGAGTTGGTTCTTAAGAGAATGTGGGTAAAGAATCAAAATATGAGCCCTGTGTAGGGCACCAAGCACAAGAAGGTGTTTCAAGGCCCCTGCCTTCCCACGTGACCCATGGCGTTTCTGTTACATGGGGACTCTGATGTAGAGAATCATAACTTGGGACTATGGAAATATTTATCCTTTCTCCAGAGGCACAGTACTGTTAGGATTGTTCAGATTTGTACACTAGAGCCGCAGAAGAAGGAACATTAATACATTCAGATGCCCCCAGCAGAAGACCTTCACCTGGAGAAGAACTGGCACATAATTTTAGAGAGCAAATGAGGAACTTTAAAGTTTGACATGAAAGCTTAAGGAACAAAGACTTACAAATACAAATGGGAACATGAGCAAGCTCTCAAACAAGCAGATATCTATTCAAGGAAGGAGTTATATCAGCTCTGTTTTGCCAGTGACAACAGCAGACCAAAGCTGAGATTAACAGAAGAGGACAGTCAACTCACCTTGATATGGAAGACCTTTAAGATGGCTGAGGGCTGGAAGCTGCTGCTTCACAAACTCCCTATTTTCAGAGTTGTTCAGGAAGACCACATCCATCAGGAATGTGGAGTACAGATTTCTGAACTGGGCAATAAGTTCACTCAAATGAACTTTCCTGGGGTTATTAGCCATTCTTGATACCCATTTCAAAAATAATTTACTCTAGATTTGATATTTTGATGTCTCTGAGACTTTTTGACATGTTGTTCCATGTCATTGAACTTGACTCACGCAGACAGGTAGACTGCCTGAATGATGTAGAAAAGTACCCCTGATTGTGTGGTCAATGTGCACGAGCAAAATTTTCAACTAGTCTTATTCCATGAACATATGTTTTAATTTTTATGTTGCTATTGTCTAATTAACTGTGTCCACAGAGGAAGAAAGGTCCCATTCACCTTGTCTCCAGTCTACCTCTCAACCTCATCTTGACCTTGACCCCTCATTGTTTACATCTGAATCATGCTCAGATATTGGGAGTTTTCTGAATACAGTTTTCCTCATGATGTTTTTAAGCCTCCATGACAGTTTTGTCTAGGACCTAGGTGTTTCCATTCTCCACTGTCATTGTCATTGCTGTCTGCCTGACTGCTTCTTGCTTCCCTGAGTGTTTCACCTGCAAAGGAAGCCATCCCTAACTCCTTGTTACTCTTCTGCCCATAGTGCTACTGAAACACATCTCCCTTTCCCTTCTGGTAGATACTAACAATCAACAATGGTATATTTTCTTGCATTGTTCTGTATTCAACTTCATAATCCCTTTAATGTCCTTCCAGGTAGACACTATTAATGAGTCAGAGTTGGTGACTGAGATGTGACCTTTCTACTGTTCTCAATATGGGCATGCATCACTTATGAGACTTTTTACATTGTATTTAAAGGACTTATGAACCCTTATTGAGTAAAGCCATGGTTACTATGTAAATAATTGTTTAATTTTTTCCTAACCCCAGTAGCATCAACAGAGCTAGATATTAGTCCCTTAGTATACAATTAAAGTGGAGGACTTTGTTGAGATAAGGGCAGGAGCAGAGAGGAACTCCAGGACTTCCCAGTGTGAACTCACACTTACACCACAGCTCAGGACATGAACTGGCTGAGTGTAGCATGGATAGAGGACACAATAACCTATGCCCTTCTAGAAGATGGTTGGAACCACCCCACTTGTTGCTCCTTTAAGGACTCTCTAACTCTTTAGAGCAGAATCTGAAGATCCTCTGGCAGGATGGATACTAACTTTGAAGCCTTCTCATTCTTATTTATACAGCTCTTTTAAAGCTGTTCATGGAAAGGGCATGCCTGTCTCATCTCAGTACCTTGGTGTAGCTCTCTTACCCTTTCAGTTGAAAATGCCCACTTACCCATGAGAGTTCTCTATAACTCTCTCCATTACATATATCTCATGCATTTGCCACTAGGGAATTCTGTTCAGTGGCTACAACCCCCTGGCCTTTGTCCACAACCTCCTGGACTTTGTCCACTAACACACTGTGTCCTTCTCCAGGCAGAGGGCTTGCTTTTGAGAAACTTGTCCTTAGCAGGCTTCTGATTTGAACCTTCCAGTACTGCAGGGGTCTTCAGTGTGAAGCGGAACCAGTGGGTGACAGAGCAGACACTGGAGACAGACAGAAAAGATTCCATCATCCACATTCCATATTTTGGAAGGATGCTAGATGCTAATCTGCTTTCTTGTTTTAAAAAAGAATATCTTAAATGATTATACTTGCCTCATATGATTTGGGGGATGATTACATGCTGTTCCCTTAGCAAACAGGAGCTTATAAAAAGTTTTTGAATAATTTCGTGAGAGGACCCAAAGTATTCTGAGTTTAAAGATGAAAATGGGGCTGAGTCATCTTACCTAGAGGAAGCGTCATAAAACTTCATAGGAAATAGAATTTGAGCAGGTCTTTGGTACAGAGGATGCCGGGTAGAGCAAAAATGAAAAAGTGACATTTGCCAGTGCTTGAGATGAGATCCAGCGTAGTGTGGCCCTGGTTTGGGGTGCGGTGATAGAGGATGCAGTAAAATAAGGTGAAATAGACATGTAGAGTTCTAGCTCAGGATTTGGGGGTAAGATGGAGGGCTTGGCATGCATTCTGCTTTTTCTCTCTGAGGAGAATGGAAAAGTCACTAAGCAGAGTCATTCATTGGGTTCTGGACCAACTCCATCACTGTGATGTTCTAAGTCCTGGGAGTTTGGAGATGAAATTAGTAATTCTTCCTTGGAAGAGGACCGGTGACCTAGACAGGTCCTTGGCCCTTTGCTAACAGGCTTTCAAGAGTTACAGTGGCTCTATTTGAAATCCCTGCCTCAGTCACTTTCTTAGCTATGAAATCAAGGGACAGATTGATAGCAGTTCTCTTGTCTAGAGGCTGAGAACTGAGCAGGAGCTAGGCCATTGGTGAGGACTAAGTAGAAGGTTCTGTCTGAGTTGGCTAGAATTCACAAGTGTGGGCAGGACCAGGGGACCAAAGGGGATACAGTAGGGAGTGGGAGAGATGGCTTAGTCAGAAAGTGCTTGTAGCACAAGGATGAAGACCAGAGTTCAAGCCTCATTATCAATTGGAAAGATCTGGTTATGGGGTATGTAACTATAACCTCAGCACTGGAGAGGCTGAGAAATTCCTGAGGCTCACTTTCTTCTTACTTAGAGTTCCAGGCCAAGTGAGAGACTCTGTCTCAAGAGCAAGGTGACAACACCTGAAAAATGACAGCTGAAGTTGACCTCTGTTCTTAATGTGCATGTACAAGTACACCTGTACACACACATACACACACACACACACACACACACACACACACACACACACACACCTGCTGTGGGATGGTCTGTATGTCAAATGTGTTGCGGATTGGTCAATAAATAAATCACTGATTGGCCAGTGGCCAGGCAGGAAGTATAGGTGGGACTAACAGAGAGGAGAATTGAGAGAACAGGAAGCTGGGTGAGAGAGACACTGCCAGCCGCCATCAGGACAAGGAAGATGTAAAGTACCGGTAAGCCACAAGCCACGTGGCAAGGTATAGATTTATAGAAATGGATTAATTTAAGCTGTAAGAACAGTTAGCAAGAAGCCTGCCACGGCCATACAGTTTGTAACCAATATAAGTCTCTGTGTTTACTTGGTCGGGTCTGAGCGGCTGTGGGACTGGCGGGTGACAGAGATTTGTCCTGAGGTGGGCCAGGCAGGAAAACTCTAGCTACACACACCCCTTTATATACAAAGACAGGTAGAGTACCAAGTGCTAAGTACCAGGTCTCAACCCCAGTTGCCACTTCTACCATTTAGATGCTTGCTTCAGAATAAGTGACAGGAAGAAGGACTTCAGAGCTACTGAGCAGGAGCAACAGCAGCTTAAGGAAACCTCTTGTCTGCAGATGTATTTGAGAATGACTGTCAGTTAATGAGACAAAGTCACGATATGTACATTATTGAAGAGTTTGGTACAAGTAAGCTGTAATGCTTAGGAAATTGAAGTATATTTTCTTGAGACTTTGTAAGTCTCTATAAGACTTCATTCACTATTCTTGGGTGCATTGTCTAAGCCAGAATATACTGTCATCTCATCTGAGGGCTTTACATTTATTTACATACAATATTGCTTTCCACAGAGTAGGCACACAATGAATGTTTGTTGAGTGAGTTCCAAGTTTTGTTAGTTGTGTGTCTCAAAAGTGGATTGAGTCCTTTAGTTGTACAAGGTTTGCCTACCTGAAATCTACATATAGTTAAATTTATCAAATTCTTGAAATTAACCCAGAAACAGGCTAAATTCCTTTCCTATAAAACTCATTTAACCTTTATGATCAACTTAAGAAAAAGACCAAACAGCACCTCATCAGCATTCTCATTTTTATGGAAATGGAGGTACACAGAAGCTAAGTAATGCCCTTGTGGTTTAACACAGAAAGTAGATAATGTGAGATTTGTTTATATGTTTGTTTGCTTCTTTGAGACAGAGTCTCATTATGTAGCTAAGACTGCGACTCTCTACATAGCCTAGGATGCTCTCAAAATCTATCTTTCTGCCTCTGTACTGGGATGATAGGTGTGTTCCATCACACTAGGCTGATGATACAGGGTTAAAGTTTAGGTTGTGTGACACCAGGGCCACCAAAGTTAGTTAATTCAGCATTCTTTGAAGGAAAGATGATCATTAGCAGTAATTCATGGAGTTGAATAAGTTTTAAAAATAGCTAAGAATTCCTGAATGCTTTTCTTGTGACAGACACTAAATGCTTCCTCCTTTAATCCTTGCCTCAGCCTCACAGAATTAGTACTATTATTGTGCATGTTTTTACTGATGAGGAATGGGACAGAGGACCTTTGAAACTATGTCATCAGATCCTTAAGCTTAGTGTCCATCCTCCCTGTCAAAACTGTATTTGGATTTGACTTGGAATTGGTTGTCACAAAACACTGTGTTGGCCTAGTAATACAGTGAAATGTCCTTTATGCTTATCCATTGGCTGCAGGTTGCCTAAGGGCTTAAAGGGCAGATTAGAGGTGATAAAAAATTCACTCTTAGGTAGTGGGATGGGAAGAACTGTAATATCACGTTTGAGTAGAGGTGAGATGATGTCTTGGCTTACCATACAACTTACTATGGGGACTTGGAAAGGTCACTTGTACTTCCAATGCCCATTCTTCTGTTGTTGCATTTATAACATTGGATGGTAATTATCCTACCTTAATAATGTTATATAAAGATGAATGAATGTGACACACATAAAGCCTTAACTTTTTGACTAACACAAGCTATTGTGTCTTCTCCTTCCCATTCCTGGTCATTTTATTCTCCTACTTCTCCCTTCTTTTCATCTTCCTTCTGTTCCATTTCACCCCCCATTGCCTTTGTTCTTCATTTCTTCATTATTAGTATAACTTCCTAAATAGGGCTTTTTATAGAATAAATAGAGTTGGGATGAGAAAAAACAGTGCAGGCCTCCTGTGACTGATGAAGCTGAGCCTATCTCAGTAGGGTATCAGAGTCCCAGAAGTCCCATATCCTCTAATCCAGCATCACAGATTCAACTGAAAAGATAGGCAGGTCTAGCTAGTCTTGGGTCTAGAATTTGTACAAATTCTGGACCTTCTTTTGGTTAAAGAATATATTATATGTAAATGAGATTTTGTCTTAGACTTTAATATGGATTAAATTGGGTTATATAAGATGTAATTCACTTTTCTTTTACATCTTTACTTAACTAAAAAAATTAATCACACTACTGAAGTAATTCTTGATTTTATAGTTAGACTAAAGTTGAGGGTTATGGAGCATGTTTTAACATAATAAGCTTGGTTTTAAAGAAGGAGGCATAGCTTCCTCTGGCTTTCTTTTGATTTTATATGTTTGAAGTCAAAATACTCTCACTGGACATAAGAACAAGAGCTGATAAATTCAAGAGTGTGTGAATGCCTGGGGCGGTAATTCAATGTGAGGAATTCTCTGGGATAGATAGGATGATGTGAGGCAAGGTTGGAGGTTAGGAGGAGCCAAAAATTTGCTGTACTGACTAACTACATACATCATCTGGGCAAGTTACTCATTAAGAATACAGTCTGTCTCCACTGGTCTGGGGATCCTCCTGGATGCTTTGAAGCAGAGTGCCAAATTGTTGGTGATGCTAAACAGAAATACATTTTCCATTGCATGATTTGGTCTCTCTTAATCTCTCTCTCAAATGGGAACTAGTTGCTGCCTTCTGCCAGGGTGTTTCAGGAAAGATTAATTAGCTTATATCAGTAAAGGGCCTTTGATGATGACTGCTAAATATTTTCATCATGTAATTGCTATTTCCCCCCTAAAAATGTCCATAGAGGTATACTAGGCATTGTCAAAGCACCTTGTACTTATTATCTTAGCGTTGTTTTGCAATTACCTAGGATCAGTACCAGTTCAAGTGACATTTATTGTTCATTTCCTTAGTTTAATTTTTGGAATGTTTTGGAAGCCTGGGCTTTTTTTTTAAATTTACTGCAACTTGAATAATTAAAAAAGTAAATATGACTTTGGGTGGTGAGACTGTCAACAACTAGAGTTCTTTAGAAATTTTAATTAAGAACAGTACTGCTGTACTTTATGTGAAAGTTTGTTATTATCCCCAAGCACTCTGAGAACTGTGAACTGTGGCTCATGACTCTTTGTGTGTATTTTCATGTTTGCCTGCAGGGTACACATGGAAACTTGTAGTTTTCATGGCCAGTGCACAAACAAAGCAGGAAGACAAGAGCCAAGACCACATTTGGCTTGGCTTAGTGATCCCCCATCCCTCTCTGCGTGAATGTGGCACACCCAAGTATGAATGTGTGTGTGTGTGTGTGTGTGTGTGTGTGTGTGTGTGTGTGTGTGTGTGTCAGAGAGAGAGGGGAGGTGTAATTTCAGAGGTCAGTGTTTGGTGCCTTCTGTTGCTCTCCATTTTCCCCTCATGGGTGTTCATATATTTTTTAATTAAAAAAATTTTTATTCATTTTACATACCAATCACAGACCCCCCCCTCCTCCCACCCATACAGCATTTTTCCATCTACCTAACTCCCATTCCCTTTTACAAGAAGGTAAGGCCTCCCATGGGGAGTCAGCAGAGCCTGGTACATTCAGTGGAGGCAGGTCCAAGCCCCTCCCCCTGCCTCAAGGCTGTGGGAGGTGTCCACCCATAGATAGTGGGCTCCAAAAACACCTGTGGAGCCTCCACAGAACTAGACTAGGCCCTGTACATGTGGGGGACCATTGTGTAGCTTGATCTGCTTAAGGGGTCTCCTGGCAGTAGGATCAAGATCCATCCCTTGTGCATGAGCTGGCTTTTTGGTGCTCTCCATTTTTCCAGACAGGGTCTCTCACTGAACCTGGAACTTACTGCACTGGTGACACTTGTTGGCCATTAAGCTCCTGGGATCTACCTATCTCTGTTCCACTTGAAATTCTGGGGTTATTTATGTGCATCACTCCACTTGGCTTTTATGTGGGTACTTACAACTCAAATTTAGGTCCTCATGTTTGCACAGAAAGCCTATTACCCACTGATCTCCCCAGCCTGAGCTTAGCTTTCTTGAAGACAGAGAACTGATTAACTTTTCTCCATTTTCTTACTCTAATCCAGATATTTGAATTAGCTTGAATCACACATCATATGTTATGTGTCTGCTACACTGTCAGCTATTGACCTTAAGGTATTTCATGCTTTCTTTAATCTACAACAAGTCAGTGAGGCCTTTCATAAATAACAAAATGAAGGTACTGGGAGGTTAAATAAGATGTCTAGGGCCATGCAGTTATTAACGAGGAAAGCAAAGACTCAGACTCAAATCTGCCAGATTCAAGTCTGGGCCCTCTCCACTTTGTCTCTTCAACAAAACTTCTGTGCTTTCTATTCAGAAGCGAGTCTTCTCACCTGAATGCCAACTTGTACCTATTGTAAGAAGTATTTATGTGTTTAAATACATGTGGTCTTTTGGAATTTGATATTACCTTCTACAGCCTCTCTCAGTCTTAATTTTATTTTATCCGTGTTCCAGGGGTAGGGAGGGCAATGTAATACAATATGCACCAAAAGCATGGAGTTTAGGGACACCTAGATTGTAGTTCTCACTCTGTCTGTCCTATCTGGGTCATCTTGTACAAACTTTATTGCTTTTCAGGCTACATGTTGTTGATATGAAGATTAAAATGGAAACTATATCGGAAGTTCTTAGCACTTTAAGTGCATGGAAAGCATACAATGCATGCCATTTGGTTAGGTGGACAAGAACAGAAGGATTGAATCACTAAATGACAGGAACTTTGCTTGTATGAATGATCATTTCCCGAAGTTCTTATTGCTCAGACTTGTATGCACTATCAGTTCAGTATATAGTAAATATTCAACTTGTGACATCCATTACCGTTAATGACAGAAAAACATTGACATTAATAATCATAAAATGCCAAGTTCTATTGTGGTATAACTTCCTTCATTCAATTTCATGTGCAGAGACAGGGTGATGTAGGCAAAGGGGAAAGAGGAGGGGCTAGACTTGAAACCACAGGATGCTTATTAGAATTCTGACTCTACCATGTCCAGTTATCTGGGTGACACTTTGATCTCTGAAGAAATATCCAATATAACAGCTACCACACAGCTAGGAAAGAGACCTGGAATTGGAGATTATCTTGTAGAAAGTTTACAGTGGGGTGGGTGGTTTCTCTGGAAAAGCTCCTGCCCCCCAGTGAAAAGTGGCTTCGACAAGCTGAAGTTGATCCAGCTGGTGTTTATGGTGCTGGAATGGTTCAGTTAAGCTGTCCTTTATTGAACAAAGCAAGCCACACCTTGAACCCCTGTGGAATGTCCCCAAGACAGGATGTAGTTTTTGGCAAGTCATCCACAGAGGGTGATTATTGGGGAAGTACCTAACTGCAAGATGACACACGTTTCTAAGTTTAGGAAGGAATCTGAGCTGACCTCTCTACTGTGATGGTGAAAGAAATGTGACCTTTTATACCTGCATCAGGATTTCCGCCCTGCAGCAACTACTATTTCTGTCTGAATTTTACTACTGGAAAAACAGAATTTCTGCATTAATTAACATTCCCAACTAACATGCCAATTGTAGGCCCCCCCTTTTTTTTTCCAAGACAGGATTTCTCTGTGTAGCTTTGGAGCCTGTTCTGGAACTCTCTCTGTAGACTAGTCTAGCCTTGAACTCATAGAGCTCTGCTTGCCTCTGCCTCCCAAGTGCTGGGATTAAAGACATGCACCACCACACCTGGCTCTGTAGGGTCCATTTTAAGCCATTAAAGCTAATGCATATTTTCTAGGACTCTGCATTTGCCTGCTTGGATAGAAAATGAAAAGTCACCTAATGGCTTGCTGAATTGTTTGATACTCAACATCTTGCCAAAACTCAGAAGATGGAAGAGGTCTTCTCTCTGTCTCTGTCTCTGTCTCTCTGTCTCTCTGTCTCTGTGTCTATCTCTGTGTCTATCTCTGTCTCTGTCTCTGTCTCTGTCTCTGTCTCTCTCTCTCTCTCTCTCTCTCTCTCTCTCTCTCTCTGTGTGCATGCATGCATATGTACACATTTGCATGTGTGCATGCACAGACTCATGCAGTGTCTCAGTCATATCATTCATTACCTGCTTCTCTACTCATGATTTTAGAAGGTAGCCACTTCCAAACACTTCAGTATCAAGCAGTTTCTATAAGCCCAACTTTATTGCTTATAGCCAACACCACATAATGAAACTGAAAATACAACATTTGACTATCACTTACCAATTTCATTTTACTTCCACAGGTATCGATTGCAGAGCTATGTATTCACGAAGGATTAAGAGTCAAGCAGAGCACACAGGTTATTGACTCCAGCATTGTTAAGAGTGTTTGCAGATGTGAATACTTAGAATCTAAAACCGGAAAATTATTTCAAAAACATTAGCTTATTCTACTACCCCAAATTTGAGTAGTGTGTTCCGAAAGAAAAGGACAATGGAGAAACTGTAAGAAAAGCAAGAGATTACTAGTACCAGCGTGAAGATATCACACATCTTGTATGCAGCATTACTGGGCATTGTTATCTGCTTGTACACTTCCAGGATGCCAGCTCTGGGCTACATGAGCTCATGGAGTCACAGCAGCTTGAATAGCAGTCTATCAACAACAGGGCTACCCTTCCCTGATTGTCAGCTGGGAAAAAGCAGAACCTCAGTTGAACCATCTCCTTTTACTTAATTTTTTTTTTCCCCCAGCCTGGGCTTGTCAATATCTGTATGTCTCTCTTAGGCATAAACAATTTTCCCTAGCTGTGCTCTTCAGATTCAAGTAAGAACAGAGTTAGGATGGCAGCTGGTTTGTAAGAATAATCGCACCACTTAGCTTCCTGCTAGCTAGTGAACTAAACTGGTCTTGCATCAGCAAAATGGAGTGAGAATGGGGGTTAGGGGTGGATCATAATTATCAGAAAATTTACATGCTTAAAAAAGAGAGTGACATGGAAGTGCTCCTGATCTGGAAGGCTGTACAGACATGCTGAGCTCAGAAAGAGGCAGGGCCTTTACTTCCAGGAAGAGGCAAGCTGGCAGCTGTTGAGTGTATTACGAAACGAAGGTGAGATACCTTCTTTTTTTTTTTTCTTTTTTCTTATTTGGTTTTTCGAGAAAGGGTTTCTCTGTGTAGCTTTGCGCCTCTCCTGGAACTCACTTGGTAGCCCAGGCTGGCCTCAAACTCACAGAGATCCACCTGGCTCTGCCTCCCGAGTGCTGGGATTAAAGGCGTGCGCCACCACCGCCTGGCTGAGATACCTTCTTAAGTGACTCTACCAATTGTGTCCACACCCCTTCTCATGTGTGTGGCACCTTTCACTGCCCTACTTTGTCCTGTTCCCTATGCTCAAATTCAGTCCAGATGAAAGGCAACTATTTGCTACAGACACGTCTAAAAGCCTATTTCCTTCTTTCTGTTGCATATTAGAATAACTTAGGCAATTTTTTCTGAGCCCCAGAGTACTCAGGCATCTCACTATGTAACCAAATATCAAGTGCAGTTTTGTGAGATCACCAGCATGTTGCACACATGATAACGGCCCCCTCTGCCTTACATCTTTCACATATAAGTTTTAAAGTTATGATGCCATGGTGGTCTTCATGTGGTTAATGCTAGTAATTTGGAGCTTTTCCTTGCAGACGAAAATGTTTGGGCTATTGCTAAGTCTAATTTATTTACTCAGAGGTTTAAAAGGGTATTCCTCAGTATATAGGAGGGAAAACCCTCTTCTGGGGTTTTCAGTTTTTCAAGCAGGTGATTCTGCTGTTATCAGTACTCTTCCCTCTTAGTTGGAGGGGTCAGGGCACAGACTTCAAATCCAATTCACATCCCTAGTCAGCACTTCAGTTTCAATTCTTCACTTAAATGTTTTTTTCTTTTTTGTAGACTATGATGTCCTTGAAAGGAAACACTAAATGTTTTCCATGTACTTTTATAGAGCGTACATTATACAGAATATATGCTATAGAATGATCGTGCAGTTGTAAATTGAATAAATATAAAATGTACATACATACAGAAATAATTTTTAATCAAATATCTATTTCCATATGAAATATTTACAGTTCATTGTCTTTTGACAGGAGGCTATTGAAATTTTGAGCCCAATCAGAATTATCCTGCTATTTAAGCAACAAAACAGTAAAATTATGGGGGAAAGAAGTCACCTTTTCTTCCCTTCAGCTCATCCTTTATTTACCTTGGAGAAGCTCATGGTCCTCAAATTGTCTGCTTGTCAACAGGCTGCTCCCACATGCATGATGTGCTAGTGGACAGCTGGGCTGATGTCATGATGAGCTGTCTGTTTTCGCAGAGTAAGCTCTTAGAATGTACACTGCTGAATTTGAAGAAAAACAGTTCAAACTGAATGATACTGAATACAAATTAAAGTGTCACTCACTATTTATTTAGCAAGAACTGGATATAGTGCTGGACACATTACACATGTTATCTTAATCATAAATTAGCACCACCATCCCTTTTTTTGGGCATTTGAAGGAAGAGAGGCTCATGAGGTAGTTTAATTTGCTAGCAAGCCTAAGATGATTGTTTCCTACAGGCTGGGAACATATTGGGATCCAGACATAGGAAGAGAAGGCTGTGCTGGAGTAGGCGGTGCATATGTGATGTCCAAGTTCTCCCAGGCCTCAGGTGCTTGGTGAGGGTCTCTGCAGGTAGACCTCTGCTGAGAATGCAGTGAGGTTGGAAGAGGGAAGAAGGATCCAACAGTCAACAATATTTAGTCATTCCTCGGGAGCATTGACTATCCGTTGCCTAGGCCACTAGCTTGCATATTTTATTTCCTTTCATAGCTCCCCAGTCGTCTTGGTACAGAGTCTGTGGCCCTATCAAAGGCTGCCTGGCCCATCTTTTCTTCTGCCAACTCACTGCACACCATGTTCCCAGCCCTGGGGCTGGCCACAGTGGGAGGCTTCAGTACTTGCTCCTTGGCCTTAATAAGGGTTGTTGATTCTGCTCAGAACTCTCTTCTCATCTCTCCTGTGTCACCTATCTAAATCTTTTTCATCTTTTATCTCCCAGCCATGCATTTTTTTTCTCAAGACGGACACTGCTGCTGCCCTAGGGCCAGCTGATCCTCTGTGTATCACCCACACAGACCGGTGTTCCTCAATCACCATGCAGCTACACACCGTTGGGTTGAATGATATTTGTCTTTCTCTTTAACCACTAAATTCCATGAAGACTGTGACAAGACCTTCCATGGTATCCCATCACAGACACATACTGGGAAGCTTCACCTCATCCTCTCTGAAGCCCAATCTCTAACGCGTGAGGCTAGTCTAAGGCAGCTATTAAACCAATGTTGGTGTGACTCCCTTTAAGGGCATTAACTCAGTTCAGAACCACACACTTCAGGACAGAGAAAGTGAAGAATGATACTATGGGCTCTTACAGTCTTAACTTGTCTGCAAGGCTAGAGCTTCAGGATGCACACTACTTTTCAGGTTTCTGACTCCTTAAAGAGCTTTTGCAGTTTAGCCTGCCTATCTAACCAGGAGCTCAAGTCCACAGTAAACATGCCTATGATATTGGTGATGGGTTGGGCAGTAGTAAAAGCAATGGATTTAAAAGCATATTGTCTAATCTAAAGCCCAATTCCAATGCAAATTAACTCTGATAGTTTAGTGAGTTTCTTAACATGTCTCTAACTGGGATTTTACCATCTTTAAAAAGGACAGAAAGTTATGGTGTGATTTTGCTAACCTACCAGGGAATATACATAAACAGATATTATATATAAGTAAAACAAAGGATTTAGAACAATTTCTGACATATTGGTCATTCTTCATGAATACTTCCAATAGTTTTATTTTTTTTAAAAAAATAAACTTATTTAGAGTCTAGAACTTGCTGTGCCTTTTCAAGTGCCAACACCTGAAATCACTTCCTGAGTGTTACCTCCTGTTATTTCATTTTATTTATTTATTTGATAACTGTGGCTTTTGTCTCCCTTCAGAGCTAAACATGTTTACCCTTGATCTTACTTGACCTGTGATTTCCTTATTTTATTTTTTATCTCTATGGTTCCCAATGCAAATGCCCAGTTCTGAACTGGCGAGAAATAGTTCTATCACTATTATGCTTCATCTCTGTTCCAAGAAAAAGTACAGATTCAATCAAAAGAAACAGTTCTGGGGGGTGAGAGAGTTGAGAGAAGTGACTTTTGTTGGTAGGAGAAAGACTTCACTCCTCTACACTAGATGTGACTGTAGTTCTGGTACATACGAGTTTTTGAACCAAATGATCCTTCCCCTTTTCATTTCCTCGTGGACTCTTTGGCCTAAAAACTGACATCACACAAACAGGAATGCCAATGAAATGACTCTCCAACATGGGCTTCCAGAGAACTCTAACAAAAGAGCTACTAACATTAAAGATTTTTGAAAATGCCATATGGAAAACTAGTACTGTAGATGCTTCCTAAGATATCTTTGTATACAAATATAAAGGTTTAAATGGGCCTCAGTACCTGGCACCTCTTTTTAAGTTGTTGATCAGTGAGGCACTAAAATTCCTGTCAAAATTACAGAACATTGTCATTGATCTTGGCTGTCCTCCAGAACTTGGTGGTAAGATCCTATTGCTAAAGATACCACATTCTCGAGTTATATGATGTGGATAAATCAAGCTAGTATTCATCTGGAAACTTCTTTCCCTAGTGGCTATCTTCCATAGTGCTGGAAGCCTCTATACATACTGCTTAAGGAGAAAAATAATGACTAGTCTAACTCAGATGTGAACCATGTGAGGTACAGTAATGCCAGCAAGATATACTTATTCAATAGTGGTGGCAGAAATGTTAAATGAGTAACCAACAACTTTCAGATTGGATGCAAAGCCTCTTCCACAAGCTGAAACTCATGCCTGGTACTGTTAACTGGGTCCAACCCCCTCAGTTGGCTATGTTGTAAGCATCAGGGGAGAACCTAATACTCTTATTTTACTAAAAGGACAGATATAGCATTAAGCTTCCACTTAAGTTTTTATGTTTATACTCATAGATTGGTGCATCTCTCAGTCCTCATCAGAGAAGCTTCTTTTTACAGTAGTTCACAATTAATGCAGACACCCACAACTGGTCAGTGCACACAGAATAAGAGACTAGGGAGCACTCAGCTCTCAATGTGACATCTGTCCCATACCCCTGACCCCGGGCCTAAGAAATGTCATAGAAAAGGGGTGGTAGCATTATAAACCAGAAGTAGTGGGTGGTGTCTATTGCAAAAAAGTATGTGTTGGACGTGACAAGGCTGTTGCATACATGGACTCACAGTGGATATGACTTCATGTACACCTGGGTGAGATTGATACAGCCAAGTCTACAGCGTGGATGAGAGAGGAGCTCATGAAATCCCATCTCCCTTTGAGAAGTTATTGGCAATTGGTGGCTGTTGGGGGTAGGAGAGTCAGTTTCCTTTGGGGAAGTGGGCCCTAAGAGGCTGTCTATGGTCTAGTAGGTGGTCTTATACCCATGGACATTTAGGCAGTATCATGGAGACTCAGTGGGTTTTGAAAAAAGAGCACTCAGAAGGAAAAGTAGTGGGGGAATAGAGGAGGAATAAGAGGAGGGAACGGAGACTGGATTTGATCAAAACACATTACATGCATGTATAAAATTTTCAAACAATGAAAACATTAAAAAAACAAGGCTAATTAAAATTTGTTTTTATTTACGAGGTTTTTTTAAATCATAAAGTTAATTAAAAATAAAGCTAGTTAAAATTTTTAGAGTTCATTCATTCACTTGGCACACATACTGAGTTCTTAGACTATTTCAGGCGCTTCTGGACAGTTGAACTTTCAGATGTTTTATGGTAGGTTTATTTTGTGACATCCATCTCTGAAGTCTTAGATATACTGACTGTGGGGACAGGAACACCTATGTAATTAACATGTAGCATAAAGCACGGTGTGTGCTGTGTCAGATATAGTTTGAGAATATTTGGTAATCCTTTCTAAAAACTCTGCTGTTATATTTACCTATGACTTTGCTGGTTCTCATCTTTATATTTATCATGTCCTACCTTCTATTTACCTTGAGTTTATCTTTCTCTAACTATTTAAAAAGAAGTATATAAAGGTGTGAACAATTTCATTTTGGTCTAAGTATTTAGAGATTAAAAAGTGATCCTCTGTTGCTGGCTTAGCTGTGCCTGCAAAACTTTGAAATGTTGTGCTTCCATTATGATTACTTGAAATATTTTAAGGGTTCCTGTGATTTCTTCTTTTATCCAAGTAGTTTTTAGAAAAATTTTTGCTAGGTTAAATATTTACACAGGTATATATCTTTATTATGTAACTGTGTTTCCCTCACGTTCACTAAGTACAGTCTGTGAGTGTCAAGGAACCCTGAGTGCTACAGAAGGGATGTGTTCACCATGTGTACACCTGGCTCTGGGTCAAGAACTCACAGGGAGTTCCCTCACACATGCCGAGGATTTCTGTATGAATTGTGTGATTCCCTTTGGTCCTCTGCCATGCAAACTCCATGAAGTGCATTAGCAGCCCCCACCTCCAATCTACAAATAGAAACGCAGTAGACTGTGGTTCCCTCCTTGGGTTTCATTTGTATGTGACAGTTCCCAAAGGCAAGGAGTTAGGAAATATGGTTCTCTAATTATTAGATACCCTGCTTCCATTCACTTCCAAATCTTCATTTATTCCCCCCTGGCGTTATACTTGTCCATCTTTGTAGAGAGATGGAGTGTGGTCTTGAACATCAATAGAATAAGAAAGTGGGTTTGGAAGTTGGGTTTAAAATGAACCTTTTTTTTTTTTTTGTCTAACAAAATGCATTTAGTTTATTTTATCAGAGCTGTGTTTGCTTTTAACTTTTCCTATCTAATCATAATTTCTTCATGTTTGTGAACTTGGAAGGGAACATATTAAGCCATTTCCCCATTTATAAGCTCTCATCACGGAGCAATGAGATTGCATCTGTGATTACTACCTAAAAGCTTTCTAACAAGACCTCAACAAGGCTTTTTACATGAGGATATTTAAAGGTGATGCAAAGAGCCAGAGTGGAATGGCGAGTTTAACCTCCTAGCAACTATGAGTGCTTTTCTAATTGGTTTACTTAAGTAAAATGTTATCATCTCACCTGCTGTAGGTCTTTGCCCGGAAGACATGGACAATGCCTATTCATCTAGACAGGGAACTAAAGACAGATCAAAAAAGTGGTTTCTCTAATGTCTAGCTTGCCAAACCAGTGAGCATAATTGGAGTTGCTTAAAGTGGCATGGTCAAAAGTAACCTACAGAAATGTGGGCAACAGAGGGGCAGATCATAGAAGATTTGGACCCACTATAGCAACTGTTAACCTCTTTTATATCATGGGGTGGGGATGGGACACATGCAACCATCTTATGCTGTACTAACTCCTCCACCTCTAGAAGGGAATCTTACTAGGCTCAGTCCTGTGAGGTGTCATGGGCTAATCACAGCTGCTTTGGCTTCATGATGGCAATGGCTGTCCAGTTAGAAGGACAGAGTTCCACACTACTATACAAATTGTACATCACTGGATGCTACCCCTACCCTCCACACTCTCACAGTGGCATGTCACCTGGTAATGCACTGAGTGTAATCCAGGTCAGCTGCCTGACCTGATGTTCATGTGAGTAAGCATCAGATTTGATATGCCTATTTGAATATTTTTTCGTTTTGGACTTGTCTGTGCCCAGATGCAACCTAAGTCTGTTTCAAGTAAGTTACTACTTTGTGTTTGTGCTTTGAGATAATTTCTAAACTCGTGCTTCCCGAGAGTATACCAAGCAGGGTGGGGCTTTACCCACAGTGTTTGTTTAGCCATCCTTGTTCCTATAGCCTGTTGTACACATCCACGAAAGTGCTGGATTTGTGGATTTTTCTTTTTCTCTTGAGCATACCCCAAAATTATTTGAAGCTCTCTTTGTTACCCAAACATTCAGATTTTTATTCTACATGAATAAAAAAAAATGTGTTTTACTAGGTTAGATGTTTTTATGCCACTTTTAGTGTCAAGGTAATTCTCAGAAGTAATTGTTGGTTTTTTTAGGTTTTTTTTTGTTTTTTTGTTATTATTTTTTGATTAGTTATTTAAAGCCATTGAGTTCTCAGTGTTTGCTTTGGATGTTTGATAGCTTTTGTTATTATTATTTTTTAACTGATTGATTCTTTTACATATTTCAAGTAAAGAAGACTGGAGCAGTGAATTGTGAACTATTTCAACTTCTGTTGACTTACATAGATTTATCAGTCAACTATAATTTAAAAATCACACATGGCAGGGCTTTTGGGGAAAAAGTCCTGCTTCATATTCTGTAGGATATAAAATAAACAACCAAAGAGTGGTTAAGAATCCCAGGCATAATTATGTGCAAAATTAAATGACACCAAGAAAGGAGAAATTTTGTGAAAAAAAATTTATTGGAAGATAATGTGAATATTCAAAGATGAAACTGGGGATGGAGTTGGCTGGGAGAGCTTTTCATAGAAAGATTATGTAACATTGGTCTGTTAATAGCCTAAAACTTGCTATTTGTGTGACATGGCAGTGTTTTTTAGGGTTCTTTGAAAAACAATAGGGTGTCATCTGGTGTGACATCCTGTCTGTTTTCTGTTTGGTGCATAAGCTACTGCTGCTTTCCCCTTTTTTCCTCAGTAGACAACATCATCGTTTTGGAACCCCCATTCTCATTTTAACATAACATGTTTCATTATGTACAAGGCTGTCCATGGTCCCTGAGCTTCCAGGAACTGGATGGGCTCATACTCAAGAAACTAAAAAAGCTCTAAGTCCACATGGACTTCTATGCCAAGTTCATAAGTGAATGAAATGCAGTAGATTAAGAAGAGCTTTGATGAATACACTCATGACCTAGTTGATTATACACAGCTCCTTGGAACTAAATTTCTTCAAAGACAATTCTGTATTTCATTGCTTGAAGACAGATGAGCACCCCTTTGCCCAGACATTCTTCCAGAGACCTATCAAACAAATGGAGGAATTTAGCAGTTTTATTAAAGAAAATCGTTGCCTTAGAAAATAACTGGGATGGTTGAATTTATTTTTGTCTTCAGGAGAGAATATAAGTAGGCACAAACTCCAAAATGTAGTCCCAAGAAAGAAATACAAGCCTGGGCCAGACACCTGTCCTTATTTGGAAAACAGACTAACTGTTGATATAAGCATTCATTTCTTTAAAAAATTATTTTTTTCTTTCTTTATTACAGAATCTCTTTAATGTGGTCTTTTATTTTCTACAGGAACAAGCCAGCCTTTCAAGGACTGACACTTGCTGTCCACTGGGCAATAAGAGTGTTGCTCTCAATGTCCTCTTCCCACTGCCTGGACCTCAGAAACTGGGAGTAGAAACAAATCTTAAACGTGTGCATGGCATCAGCATCAGCATCTCTTCTAGAAGCTTCTCCATCCAAGGCTAAACAGTTTCACCTTACAGTTTTTGGCTCATTTTACAAAAAAATTGAATCTATTTTTGTGTAAAATACGTAATTCTCCTCCTTTCAATGTATTAGTTAATTGAGCTAGTCTTTATTAAACAATCTATATAATTGGGGGGACTTCTCCTTGGGCATTTTTACACACTGCATCTCCATCATTTCCACCCTCCCGTTCCTTTCACTTTCTCCCATGTTTCCCTCTTAGCTCTCTCTTAAATCCATATCCTCTTCTTTTTCTAGTTATTATTGTTTTGTATATACGTCCATGTATACATATTTATGTATAAACACACGCAACTAGACATTTTTATCTTATGACATGTTTTACATATGCCAAGAGTCTATGCTAAGAATTTCCAGTGCGTTACACAATTTCTCTGTTAGTTCTATATCTACAGCACAATTTTTATACTCTTTACTGAAAATTTCTAAATATTGGTAGTACTAGCATATTGGGCTAGAAAATTACCTATTGTGAGGCTTGTCCTACACTGTGTAGGATACTTAGCACTCTCCCTGACTGCTATCAACTTCAAACCAGTAGTATCAACTCTAACCCTCAACTCAGTCATGATAAAAACAAAAACAAAAACCTTTCTAGCGTCGTTATCAAATATCCCTCGGCATACAAAAATCACTATTGTTTCAGCCTTGCATTGAATTTTCTGTATCAGCTAGGAAAATCTCCTTTCTCCCCAAAGTGTTTATGTTATTCTCATTAATTCATGACTCTATCTGTGGTTCATAGTCTTTGGAAAATCTATATAATTTACATAGAAACTTAGAAGAATAGAATTTTAAAGTGTCAATTGTTTGTAGAACAGTGTGTTCTCATTGGAAATTAACATGTAGCTCTGAAATTGGTTATAAGTTTACTGTGAAATTTGTTGTTCTTGCGTTGTCCACATTATTATTCTATGGGTTATAAATACAAAAATGACTTACATGTGCCACATGAGGCTCAGATGCTGACTGATCATGTTGATGTGGATTTGAGGCTCTTTCTTTCTCTATCTGCCTTGTCCCAAGGCCTAAAATTTGGAAAACAAGATAAGAAGATATAAAATACAGTGTTAGGCTATGGCTACATTTAGAGTGCTTTTTTCTTTCAAATGTAAGAGAAGATTTCTTGTTCTCTACAGTTTTCAGTTTTTAACTTTCTTGCTTTATCGTCTGGCCCTGAAATCCTATAAATTTCTTTCAAGTGGTTCCCAGCTTGATTTTGTGAGTCCACAAAATGTGTACTTTGAATATATTTGAGTGATCTCATGGTTTGTGATGTTTGGGCCGGAGTCAGAGGCACTGGCATCTAGTTCATTTTAACGGGTTCTTACAGTTTGCTAAAGTGATCAGCAATGTGTGATAAGGTAAATAATGTGCTTATGATCTGCAGACCACGGTGGTTGTAAAACACTGACGTTTGCTCTTTCTTCTTCTCTTTATGTGTGAAGAATAAAAAATTGCTGGGATATAAACTCTGTGTCCTTGGATCTTTTTGACAAAAATTCAAACTATAAATATGCAATCGATGATTGCAAAGAAAAGGTAATTTCAGAAAATTCGTCTTTGTTCTGTCTCTGGATGTGGGTATACAAACTTATTTTTAGTAAAATAGCATGTAGAAGACTGCAGGCAAGAGAGACAGCGATGGTCCACCCCTGTGAAAGTATGGAAAACAGGGGTGGACAGACCCAGATCAGTGGGTAAGGGAGGAAGCGTTACATCAGCAGATAGGACATTGTGGTTGAGGACAAGGGATCAGGTTACAAGGAAGGGCTAGAGAAGTGGCTTTTATCCAGTGCAATCTGAGTTTAACACAAGCCAACAGGGATGCACCAAGAGGCAACTGAAAATTCATTAGGTTAATAACATCATGGAGAACAGTTTGGCAATAACTTGGCTTTTGTCTCTGAACAAAGGTTCAAAGAGAGGAAAAAAGACTTAGAAAGGACTAAAATAATAAAACAGAGTGCTACCTTTTGGATTAGACTATGTTAACTACGGGGTAGAGAATGAGATCCTGGCCGAACCAGTACCAAATATATCTTCATTCTGTATTTTGATGTGCTAGGTGTGTTCAGTTTTGCTCACACTGCAGATAAGAGTAGGTTTACCCATTAAATCTACATGTTCTCTAGAACCTACCATGTGTGAAATAGGTGATTGGAGATGAGCAGACGAAACAGGAAAGAGTGCTTTGCCATGTGTTTTAGATTCTAATAAGGGAAAGAAGAAAACGTAACAAATACACGAACTTCAATAGGTGTGCTATATAGACTCTTAGAAAGTCATAATTAACATGATAAATAATGTAAGTTAAGGTGAATTAAGAGTTCCTGATGACAAATCAAAATAAACAGATTGAGATGAGAACTTTAAGGCTATTGCAGTTGGGAGAAAGTTCTGATCTCAAAAATTCTAACAACCTCAAAATCAAGCAGAGTGACTGTTTTCATGCATGGGTGGGGGAAGGTGAATTAACTAGAAGTTTTTTAGACAGGAAGGTGCGCAAGCAGGAAGAGCAGGTGGCAATGTCAGGCTGCTTTGGTGTTTTTTCCCTTTGCAGGCTGGTCTGTTCTTGGAATAAGCTATTCAGGGAAGATGACACAGACCTTAGTGATTTAGTCTGTGTTAAAAGTTAAGGGAAGCCAAATTCAAAGGGTCTGACTAAAGTTTGTTCAAGCAAGAATTCAGTGGGTATGTCACAGACAAGGAGTCGTACATGGTCACAAGGGGGCATGCTTTCGTGTATTATCAAATAAGGTGTTCAGTGAAGAGCACAACAGAGGCTAGCTTGACAGTAGAGTGAGAAAAGTGAGAGAACTAAGACCTAAAAGTTGCAAGAAACAAAACGCGGTGGTTTCTGAGGAACAACATCCCAGAAAGAGGAAGAGGAATAGGCCAGTGTAAGGCACTGAGGCATGTATCTTTAAAAGTAAAATGATAGATCCTGCTTTCCCCAGTGAAGCCTGCCATTGAACCTGGTCCTTTGGTATGCTATCTTGCTACAACTTCATGAGTAACTGGATTTTATTTCTCTATGCATTCAAATCTTTCAAGGCCTTAGGGTTGCTTTAGCCAGTATAATGAGGCATAAGTATAGCTGTGGCAGTCATTTCTAGGTGTACCCCTAAGTTGGTCTGGTAACTTCTATCTCTTGTCCTCTGTAACATTTCTCTTGGAATACTGACTCTCAGAATAAGGGATTTCATTATCACTCTGCTCTTAAGACAAGTGGAGAAGCCACCAGTGAGCTTGGTTCACAGCTCCAGTCAAGTTTCCAGAATAAATTGTGCAATGGAGGAGTGAGCCACCTTAGATATAAAACCTAAGTAGTCTTCAGACAGCTGCAGACTCAGCTGTTACTGGGCTGCAATCATGCAAGAACCTCGAGCGACTGGAGAAACTGGAGTTGAGGTTATAGCTCAGAGATAGAGTGTTTGATTACCTAGGAGAGTCCCTGTGATTAGATCTCAGGTACCACATTAAAGAAGCAAACATCCCCCTAGAAGTCAGTTAACATGTAGAAACACAAAAAGGAAACACTGAACTTTTATTTTTAAGAGATTTAATTTTGAAACAGATAGGTATAGAGTGATAGATGACTATAATAAATATTTAGCAAATGAGTTTGAGACAAATGAAGAAGGAAAAACCTCATGAGAGGCAGCAAAGAACATAATGGGAGGTGCGAGTTAAAGGAGAAAGCTTGAAATATACTCATGCATCAGATATTGGATGTGGAATTCCAGTGGAAATACCAGGTGGATTGTAGGACAATATAGTATTGGAGTTACTGAATGTGACAGGATTGAAGATTTGAACAAGAGAGTCAGCAGCACATGGGTTTTTTAAAATCCATGAATGAATGATATCATATAGGCAAGCAAGTGTCCTTAAAGAGAAGAGAACCAGTGTCTTCTTAATGAGAATGTAGCAGAAGGCCATTCTTCAGTAATCCAAGGTTGGAGGTGGAGAAAGGGCAAGGGTAGACAAGAAGTAACAACGAAGGATGGAAGGGGGAAACTGAGTGACTCTGGGACCCCTAGAGAAGTGTTCACAGGTGGACCAAATACTGCTGAGAGGTCAGGTAGGACAAGAGCTGAAACTGACCTCTGTATTCAACAGTGTGGTCTCAGCTCCCCCACCCTAATCTCTCCTGTTCCTCCTATAAACAATACAATTAAGTATTTACTATGCATCAGGTACTTCCTAAGCCTTCGGGGATAGTAAGCCAAATGAAATGTTCCTCCAAGAAGTTTATGAGTACTCAACCAATTAAACAATATTTACTGCATACGTATTACATCTAAGACATTGTATTAAATACCGTGAGGAATATAAATGTGGTGAGAGACACATGTTTAGCCTAATTGGAAACATTAAGCAGAAACACAGACTGTTAAATTGTACTATGAGCAAACCCTATAAGATATTTCACTGCAGTAAGTGGCAGTAATCTCTAATCAAGGAATCAGGACTATAGGAAAAATCTAGAAAAAAAGTCTGGGGAAGCTTCATGAAAATAAATACAACTAGAAAAATTCAGGGATGGGAAATGGGTGGGGTATGCAGTAGAGGCCACTAATGGGCAATCTGAGAAAAAGAAAATGGATATATGCAGTAAATCTGAAAATATGGATGAAATTAGACATGTTCCTAAATGAAGTTAAGTCCATAAAAAGGACAAATATACATTAATTTAACTTATATAAGGTATCTAAAACAATTACACACAAAACTGATTTTAGCATTCAAGGAACTTTTTGGAACACATTCTCTGAAGAATAGAGGGGACAATGTTACATTTAGAAATGTGCAGCCCTTGAAAATTAAAGTGTTCCTCTGGACAGCTGGGCTCCTTGCTGTCTTCAGACTTTTCATCAGGCACCAGCACCTCTAACTTCTGAAATTAGTCATCTTCTAGCTGCTACTTCTAGAATGACAAAAATCCCCCCAAAAAAGTGTGTTCCTCTTCTTCAAAATGTCAGCTGGCTCAACATAGGCAAACCTTGAACATAATAGGGCACACAAATCGATTATGAGACAAGAAACACGTGATAATCTAAGTAGTCACAAGACATTTGACAAATCTCAACTTTCCTTTAAAGTTAAAAGTGCCAAAGAACACAGAAACAGAAGGGGCATACTTTGATATAAGAAAGACTATATATAACAAATGTATAGATGTTACTTCACTAAGTAGGGAATGACTGAAAACATTTCCACTAAAATCAGGAACAAGATAAGGGTTCCAACTCTCTCTGTTCTTAATCAATGTTCTCCTCAAATTCTAATTTAGGCCAGAGAGACGGGGTAAACTGATAAAAGGATGTAAACAGAAAGGAAGAGATCAAAATATCCCTATTTGCAAACAATGTTGTCCTATGCTTGAAGGATCATAAAAACTACCAGAAAAATTCTTGGATAATATAACCACTTCCAACAAAATAGCAGTATACAAAAACAAAATACACAAAAACCAGTAGCCTTTTGATATGCCTACAATGATCTTCCTGAGAAAGAAATCAGGAAACAATTCTATTTGCCGTAGCTTTAAGCAAAACTAAAACAACAACAAAGACCCAAACAAAACAAAAGCAAAAACAAAAAGTAAAACAAATCAAAGCAAAAAAAAAAAAATCTAGGGACAAAAAGCCTCAAGGAGATCAGCAATGTTCACAGTGGAAAATTTAATGCATCGAAGAAAGAAATGACAGAAACACTAGAAGATACCATGATGTCCCATTCTTACAGCTTGTCAGAATTAATATTCTAAAAGTGTTTATATCACTGATCAAATCTGCAGATTAAGAACAATCTCCATTAAAATTCCAATGACATTCTCCACAGCACTAGGCAAACATTACCTTGCCTCTCAAATGGAAACACATACACCCCAAGTAACCACAGTCATCTTTAGCATAGAAACCAATGCTGGGGCATGACAATGCATGGTCCTGGTTCAAAAGTAGACATATAGACCAATGGAACAGGAGAGAGGGCCCAGAATTAAACTCATATAACTGCAACAAGCTAGTTATTCACAAAGGTGTCAAAAACATCCACTGAAAGAAGAAAATCTCTTCAAGAAACAGTGAGGAGAAAACCAGATATCCTCCTAGAAGAAGGAAAATAGGTCCACTTCTCTCATTCTTCACAAAATCAATTCAAAATTTATCAAAGACAATGTAAACCCTGACGAAACAACTCTAGTAAAATATAGATAGAATGCTTCCAGATGTAGATGACATGAAGGACTTTCTGAGAAAGGACCCCAATGCCATAAGAAATAACCCTGAAAACAGACAAATGTGAAGTTAAAATTCCTTTTCCTGCGAAAATAACAACAACAAAAACAACAACTACCCCCCCCCCCGCCCCGGGGAAAAAAACCAAACAAAAATCACCAGAGTGAAGTCAGAAAAATGGGGAAAGTCTTTGCTAACTATTGACAGGAAATTAATATCTGGCTAGGACCTACAACAAACTGTAATAATTAAACACTAAAAATCATCCATCAATAAATGAGCTATTGAACTGAACTATTAAACAGTTCTCAAAGGAAGAAATAAAAATAACCATAAACCCTAAGGGAAAATCTACTACTACTACTTCACTAAATTCACATATTATCAAACTGCCTTCTAAATACTTATCTTTATATTTGTAGATTTGTGTAGCTCTTAGCCCACATCAGAGAATTTTTTTTTTTTTACAATAAATGGCTGTTAATATGAAGATTCACAATTAGTCAAAAAATGATGGTAGAGTGCCCAGTCTTAAATGGGATGTGCATATCAGAGTCCCTACCTCAAGCCTCAGTAGCATCACAGAAGGGAGTGTGGAAAGATTGTTAGTCAGAGTTTGGGGAGAACTGCCATGACACAGTGTCTTCTGGACATGATACGGCCATCGTACCTGTCATCTCACAGCAGTAGGGTTCACCTACACATGAACAAGCCAGTCAGAATTCCAGCATGGGGTGCAGCTCGAGTCTTTTACATACTTCCTACTTCATCTTCTTAGGTAGATTTTTCTGTCCTGCCAGCTGCTCCCCAAATAACCACACAGAGATCTAATATTAATTATAAATGCTCGGCCAGTAGCTTAGGCGTGCTTTTAGCTAGCTCTTATAACTTAAATTAACCCATTTCTATTAATCTATGTGTTGCCCCAAAGCTCATTTAATTCATGTATGTACTTCCCATCCTGCTCACTCTGCATCTCATGGTATCTCCTCTGACTTGGCCCTTTTTCTTCCCAGCATTCTCTCTGCTCTGAAAATCCTGCCTAGCCATAGGCCAATCAGCTTTTTATTAACCCAATCACAGTGACATATATTCACACAGTATAAAGGAATATCCCACACATCTTACACAATGTCCCTTCAGTATTAAAGGGAGTGGTATAAATATATTATTTAGGGCTTAGCTCCTACATCTTACTCAGCTATGAGTCTCTGCATTCACTACTGTTCTTTTAAAGGAGCAGCTTTTCTGATTATATCTGGGAGCAGCCTTTGTCCATAGGTGTAAGTACAGATAGTTAGTGGCAGTTTGCTGCTCTGTCAATTTGTTAAACAACAGTAATAAACTCCTTACTTAAACCTACAACTTACCAAGACCCGTATTGTTAGCCAGCCTTACAGTGCCAGGCATAAATCAATTGGATAGAATATAGGACCCTAATATAAGTGTACTCAACTACAACAATCAGATTTTTGACAAAGATGCTAAAAAAGTACATCTTTTTTTTTTTTTATATTGTAAAGGACAACATCTTCAACAAATGGTGCTGGGAAACCTGAAAGTCAGTGTGGAGGAATGAAGCTAGATATTTATTTCTTGCTTTGCACACAAAACTCCAAGTGGATGAACAACCTCAACAGACCTGATACACTAAAAATGGTATTCCCTTGGCCATCTGGGAAATGCAGAATAAAATTATTTTAGGATTCTATCTCAGCTGGGCATGGCCACACATGCTTTTAATTCCAGTATTTCAGTGGCAGATGAAGGTAGATCTTTGTGTGTTTAAGGGCAACTTGGTCTACATAGTGAGTTCTAGGCCAGACAGGGTTACAAAGTAAGACAATTTCTCAAAGGGGAAAACAAAGATGTCATCTCACCATCTCACACCAGTCAGAATGGCTATTATTAGGAATGACACTACAAATTACAAATAATAACAAATGGGGGAGTGGATTATACTATAATTGAGAGTGTAAACTATTGCAGCCACTTCAGAAACCTGACTGGAGATTCCTAAAAATGAATGAATGAATAAATAAATAAAAATAAAGCTACCATATGACCCAGCTATTCCATCCCTGAGCATGTACTCAAAGGGCTCTCTACCTGTTAACAGGATACTTAACTATCATTGTTCATTTCTCCTCTATTCATGGTAGTCAGGAAATAGAAGCAGGCTAGATGCCCATCATCTTGTGTCAACATTTTCCCTCCTTTTATGTCTTTGAAGTTTTTCTAATTTGTTACATGTTTTAGGTGGAGGTAGGAACATTGTAATGGTGTTCCCTTAGTCATAGTGATGGTGGGAATTTATACTTCTTGTTGGTTAATTACCCATTCAATATTACTACACTGTACTTTAAGGACATTTCATTTTGTTACATAAAGCATATCTCTAGATCTTTTCAGGGTACATTTTACTACATTTTATTTTGAAATTTAGAAGGGATCCTTTTATTAAAAAGGATCTCTATTAAGGATCCTTTATTAATCCTCTATTAAGGATTAATAAATCCTTCTATTAAGAAGCCACAAAATGTTCACAATAAATGTGATAATGGACATTATTTTCCACTGTCTCTTAATTCTATACATTTACTGTACTTATTCCTATTCATGTATCTGATGTGTGTGTGTGTGTGTGTGTGTGTGTGTGTGTGTATGTGTGTGTGTGCAATGAGTGCTTTTAAACTCCTTCCTTCCCTTTTAAATGCACTTGAAAAAATAACTACAGCTCATCTAATTTTTCTTAGGTTTTAAAATAGTAATAGTTTTCTAGGACTCTTTCTATTTTTTATTGTTTTTATTTTAACCATCAAACTGTTTCTATTGTGAGAAACAGGGATCTAGGCAGTGTCCTGGTCTCAGCTTATGCTAGCAGGTGCCTATTTCAGTAGGTTAGCCTACAAGTACAAGTATCCTTGGGTGCTTCCTGGTAGAATGGCCAGGTGGGCTACAGATAAGTGGAAAAGTCATATAGGGACAATGATAACTCTGTCTTCCAGATGTCCTATTCAGCATCCCGAGGATGAAGGATGCATTATCAAACTCACTTCTGTTCCAAGAGCCTCTCCTGCACAGTGCAATCTGCAGCAACTAACTTCATACTAACACACACGGCTCTGACATTGAACGCCACATTAGTGCATCTTAAACCCTTCAACCTATGTAGACATAAAGACCTTGGAGGGAGGACTACTTGGGAGTCTATTGAACACTGTTCTGATTAAAAACGGAAACTGTCTTTAAAAGATAGAAAGATGAGGGACAGGGAAACAACTTTGTTTGCTACTATCAAGCGAGTAGAAAATCGAGGTGGCTCTGGCATCTGGAACTTTTGGGTTAGAGTTGCTGCAGATCTGAGAGGGTGCTCAAGAGATAGTGGAAACAGGGGCATTGTGTGGGGACCAAGGCGTATGATTTCTGACACTGGCCAATTTTCTGGAAAAAAAAAATGAAGACTAGAGCAAATAAGTGCATTGAGTTGAAAAGCATTGTCTCTCCTCAGAGGGTGTGAAATACACAACCCTGAGAATGTACTTTTTGTGGTTTGGAGATAAGCTGTAAACATGGGAGGGGTGCTTGAAGCTTTCAGCTCGTTTTCCTTCTTTGCAGAAATGTTTTTAGCCCTTTATGCCTTTGTACCTTTTGCAAAAACAAATCCCACTGGAAGCCAGCTTTGCCCTGCACCGCTGTAGGAAAAAGATGCCATCAAAGCAAGATGAGGCTGGGCCACTTGACAGATTTCACCTAATTCCCTAAAGCCTGAGAGGGGACCCCAAGTGTCCCCTGCTTTGTCACTTCAGCAGCAGCTTTAGCCTAGAGGCTAAGGGAGAGGGGGCCCTGCAATCTGTAAATGACTAGACACAGCCCATAGGAGTAGACTGAGGAACAGTGTATGGATATGAGGAACATGATCTTGGAGCTTTTGGTGCAAATGAGCAAACTACTGGCTACCTATGACTGCAGAATTTTACAGCTCTAGCTTACTAATAATAAGCAGGAGGGAGGTTTAATCCCCATTAGCTTTCCTACTTGCCTTTATTCTCTCTTAAAGTGACTGTTAACAATAACTGTCCTTAGAATGATAAATGATAGTCTAATTAAACATGTAGTTTTAGAAAACCACAAAGAGGCAAAGAATTCATAGCATCCCTAAGACTAAATGTAACTTTATTGTTTATATCTCAAACAATAAGTGGAAATAAAAGGTCTACTCCATCAGAGACTTTTTCTTTTATAAAATATAGCAATGAATTAGTATAAAAATTGTAAAAATATGTAAACTATAAATATTTTACTTATTAGAATCAATATATAAATTTTTTCTGCCATGAAAGTTTCTGTAGACTTTGTATTTTGGGACTAAACTCTTAAATCAAAGACTAAAATTCATGGATATGCTTTAGTCTGGACAGTCATATAGTATTCTAGTATTTTTAAAGAATATTGTATAAAACCTATTAAGTAACACTTATTGAAATCTTTCTCCACATCTCCATATCTATATCTCATGTATTCTGTCTGTCTGTCTGTCATCTATGTATGAATACACATATATGTCTATCTATCTTCATAACCATCTGTGATCTGTAAATCTTTATAATCTATGTCCCTTTCTACGACACCATCATTTATCTTCATGCTGCATAACAGTACTTCCTTGATTTCAAATCTTATACTTATATGCTGTTCTCTTAGGTTTTCTCCTATTAATTTATTTAACTGTGGCCACAATAGCTCTTTACACTAATGGAGAGTAGGCTTGCCAGGAAGGGTGATTGCCTCTGACTCCAGCAATCCACTGCACTGTGTATGGAACTTGGCAAACCTTAGCTTGGCTCTGAATGCTGAATGGTCTCCTTCTATATATTTTTAAGTAAATAGTAGAAGTCACACTAAAAAGTGAATCTGTTTGCTTTTTAGGTCTCTTCTTTGTTTTTTGGTGTAAATCTTTGGGGTAATGTGTTGATTGTTAGAAATTCTTTTAGATATGTGCTAGTTTATACCTCAATGATTTTGCAGTGATATTCCTACTGACTGTTTTTTTTAACCATGTTAGTACCTCCTTTAAAAATAATATAGAATCTTATTTTAAAAATTACATTCCATTGAGATTTGTTCTTGAATTATTTATTCCATTTTTTTGAAGATGAGGGACTGACTTACTTACCAGTCTTTTTCAGCCCCTGTGACTTAACTGTTTTTATGATATATACAAAACAAAATTAGCCAATCTGGGACCAACTGCTTATTATAATTACTCTGATTATTCCATATTTGTGTTTATTTCCTCAAATCTGTCACCTGCTTTAATTCTTACCACAGAATGTGTCCTTAAAACATATCATCTTTAATATTGATGTTACTAACTCTCTTCTTGGGTCCATGTAGAATTATATTCTAGCATTTGCAGAGGAAGAAAAAGAAAAATGTTTTTCTTCTTCCTTTTAAGGATTTTGTCTGGGCTCTGTGGCAAAAGGCAGATTAACAGAAGCAAAGTAAGTTGGAGTTTTTGAGCATGTATGTGCCTTACATACAAGGAGACTCAGAGATGAACAACTCAAAAACTTTGGTTTGAACTGGGAATTCCACAGTGTTTTAGCCAGAGGAGACTATATTTTTGGAGAAATGTAAGACAATGGAAAAGGATGTAGGGACCTGGGGAAGACAAATGTTTGGTACCCTGATGGAAGATGATCCTGACTAGTGAAGCCTGAGATGCAGGATGCTTCTTGTTTCTGGTTTACACTGGTAAGGGTCTGAAGTTATCTTTGATGAGTAACTTCGTAAAGAAGGAAGGATAGGCACCTTCATAAATTTATTTCCTACTTTTTGGCAAGATGGTTGACAGAGAGGTTTTTTTTCCATAGATCTTCACTAAGTCCTGGTTAGAATAACAATTATACCAAACTGGCATGTTTGGGGATAGCAGATTCTGCTACCCTTCACACTGAAAATAATACAAGTTGAAAAATGAGAGGAAGAACTTATCTTTTAGCATTGCTCATAGGAGGGGAAAATCATATTTGATTTAATATCTAGGTCTTTAAAAGGAGTGTTTAATAAAAATCACATCCTTAGTTGTACAAAAATAGCTTGCTGTTTTTATTTACTTGCGAATATTTATAATAAAACCTGACATGGTCAAATATAATTGCTTGGGATCAAACAACCTCCTTGGCTATGAAATAAGTACAGGAGGAAGAGAATCGGCTCCACAGTCTGGCGCAGATTCAATGAGTTAGTGCATTTAGGGCATGTAATGCAGTGGCTTAGGAGCTGGGGTCTAAGTGGTGTGCTACACTTCTTCTCTTTCAGAGTTACCAGTGCTTCTTACAAGCAAATACAAAACAGCAAAATGTTACCTGCTCTAAAATGAACCAATAAGCAAATGCTTAAATGATATGAAGTAGCGTGGCTAGCTCATATAGAAAACTGAAACCTAGGAAGTTTATGGTTTACTTTTGATCTCCTGGGCAGCAAGACCAGGGCTGAGAAGACAACTGCTGATTGTCTAAGGAGAGAACTGGGGTTCTTTAAGAATCACATTGCAGCTTCTCTATGTGCTGGCTTTCTGATCTTTGAGAATTGACTCAGCTTCTCCGTATTTGTTAAACAGAGATAATGGTATTACCTATCTAGGAAAATTGCTACAGTATTAAATGAGTCCATGCACGTAAAGAGCTGTGCTGGGTGCCTGGCTCACAGCATGCATTCAACAGATCTTAACCTGTATTAATGGCGATATAAATATTCTATCTCATCTGTGTATTGCTTATGGAGTCTAAATTGCATATGGAGGGTCACATAATTGAGATCAATTCTATATTTTGCATCTAATTTTTGCTTCTAACTAGAGCATATAAGACAGAAACAATCAGAAATAATAGATACATAGAGATAAATACTGTAATTACAAGGCAACATCTTCCCTAAAGAAGTAATTAATTATAAACGAAGAGGCTTGAGTTTCCTCCTCTCTCCCTAAGCTCACACACACAAGAGGCTCTAACATTCTGAGGCACTTCAGCCTGAGAGCTTCTGAGACAAAGACAATGACATTCTCCAGACAATGCAGTCTGTATTTAGAAGCCAGGGTCATTTCTGGCATCAGAACAGTGTCCAGTGTAAGTTGAATTGCCTTTTTATGTGAGGAGCAGAAATGTTGTCTCTGCCTTCCCCACAACCACCTGGTTTCCATAGGCAGAGAAGAGGGGTCACTATCAAGGTCTGAGTAACGCCAGAAAAAGAACACGATCTCTCTGCGTGGGAAAAAGTTATGGCCTTCATTTGCAAGCAATTTGTAATGAATTCTCCAAAAATATGTGTTTTTAAGGCTTTCAGCCGGTCTTTAAAATGGGAAGTGGTTAAATCTCTCAAAGCTATTTTTTTTTAAACAAAAGAAAACTATGGTCTGAATGATAATGAATGTCATTGAAAAGCAGATAAAATGGGAAATTCTGAGAAGATGGATGTAAGGTCAGAAAATCACAATCTAGGCAAGAAGTGCAGCTAATGCTCTTCAAGTCACTGATTCCATGTGGGGTCACAAAGCCTGAGGTACATAGCAGTCTGGGTAGGCACTGGAGAGAATTCAGTGAGGTGAGACAGAATCTGTTTAGTTCCCATTGAAGAGATAAGACTTATAGCTGACCAAATGACTTACAGCTGACTAGTTAATTTTGTCCAATGCCAATGGAAAAAAAATCCCAAAATGAAGAACCAAAATGTGACTCAGCCAGAAAAAAGGCATTAAGAGCAAGTACTCTGAGTTATAGGAAGAAAAGAGTTCAAAAGTCTACGAGGAGCGGGGGATGCTTCATAGAGGCGGTGAGATCTTGTTTGAAACTCAGTGGAAGTACAACCCAATTATCAGTGTGAAAGAGTCACTAAGGGATGAACAGGGGTTGCTATACCACAGTGGGGCCAGGCAGGAATAGGTTCTGCCCTTAAGTAACCCGCAGGTGCAACTCTCAGACTTCTCATGGTCTATTAAACCTGGCTGCTAGGGACCCAGATTCCTCACGCAGGATGGTTTGAGCAGCATCCGACACTGGCAGAAACATCAGTCAGAGCCCAGGGGAAAATCTAAAGAATGTCCTAGAAGGGATTAACTAACTACACTGACCCTTAAGTCTCCTGTCCTGAACTGTGACCACCTGAAAGTGGAAGACATTGTGATCTATAGACTAGACTTTCCATGTCCCCCTCTGACATACTCTTTCTAAGGTCTGATAGACTATGGAGCATAATAGTCCAGCTTCTCCATGTTAAGATAGGACCCCATTCAGGAAGCAATTTTTGCCCAGGTGGCAGTTTCGGGCTTTTTGAAACATATTCTGGGTGGCTTGTCCCCTCACCTCCTGATTTCCACCCTCCATTCCTGTTTTGTAGATACATTTCCTAAGTTCATAGTTGCTGAAGATCCTGTTTGGCTTATAAGAAATTATACAGGATTGGAAGAAAGTTTAAAGCAGAAAACAAACACTATGGAGTTGCTTGGGGTAAGTTATCTGACATAGTTAGAAAAGCAGTGGATGGAAATCCCAGAAGACAGTTTAGAAACCCAGTTATTAGACAACAGTTTTCACAGCTAAGCAACAAAGTTAAGTAAGTGCATGTTTTCTTTTTGTCTATCAGCTGAGGGAACGTAGTATAGACAATTCTTAGATTGAACTGAAATATGATGAAGTCTGTGTTCTAACAATATCTCTTGCCACTTAGAACTGGACTATGCAAAGAACAGGTACTTAGCAACACTTGTCCACAGTCTCCTGTCCTATTTATGTACAATGAATTATTTTGCAGGAGCCACGCTGCTTGTGTGTCTGGATATGACTCTGGGGAACTTGTCTCCTGGTCCTGGAAACTGGATAGCATTCCAACTGGTTATCTAGAAAGTAGTAAGCTGATTCCAGTATGTGGCTTGCTCTGATGCTGTCTCAGGACTGAGCTCTGCGGAGGAACTCCCTTTTGGTTTTGAGAAAAGAAAGGTGATTTGATCTTGGAAATACATGCATATATGGACCCTCAGAGCGGCAGCCAAGCAGATGCTCATATTCACTAGACTGTATGAGGTGAAACCAATTTGGCAAAAAACCAATCACTATTTCATTCTTTCTCCCACACGTTGTTAGTTCTTTCTAATTCTTCATGTAAGCTTGCCTTGTTCCCACATCAGGACTGTGAGATGTGTTTTGCCAACTCTTTGTGTTGTTCAGTTTTAAACATTAGAGAAGCTCACCCTCTTATTAATTTCACAAATTCAACAATTTTTTTTAAATGAGTTTAATGAATGTTCATAGTGTACCAGATACTGCCTGTAGGAACAGATAGATGCCCATCCACTACTGAAGCCCTTTGTTACCTCTTGCCAAGCAAAAGAAACACAGGGCACCTGGTTCTAGTAGGAGTTTCTGGTCTAGTGACTAAGGCGAAACATACAGAAACATGCCGATTGGTGTGGTACATGCCGTATAAGAATAAGGTGAAGACTAGAGGAGTTCAAGTAACCCTGACCTTGTCGGGGGACAACGGGATGGGAACAGGAAAATATAGTTTCAAACCACCGTGGTGGAGAGGAGGTAGCAGAGTACCACCCTCCATGGGTGGCAGAAAATACAGAGTAGAGCCCCCGAGCTAGCAATCCTTTTACCTCCTTTTTATTCATCAGACACCCAAAACAATGGGGTAGAGCTGCCCACATTCTTCTCCCTTTTATAATATGGAAATACCTTCACAGACATACCTTGCCACGTGATTTAGCAATTCCGTAGGCATTTCTTCACTCAATCAAGTTTGGCAACCCAGGTTAACCATCATACTTGGTAGTGCCTTCGATTCTACCAGAAAGAAGACCATCATCAGCTGTGGATTCCTGATCTTGGATTTCAGGTCCATGAGCCCCAAATAGACCTATATTCCATATAACCTTGTCCAGTCTCTGGTATTATGTTACTATCAATGGGAGCTGTTCTAAGACAGTAGAATTGTTAAAACTCCGGTATTCAGACATAAGGACTTAGCAAAATGGAAGGAGGGCCTTTGAAGCAGAAGGAGAAGCATATGTCATGGCTGGATGTGGAAATGAACATGGAGTGAGTAAACTACTGGTTGTCAACAGAGCTGGGATGTGGACACTGGCTAATGTAGAGAGGTGAGTCAGATACAAAGGGTCACATTGTCATGCTCTATAGTACAGACACTTTGGAAGGCAGTCAGGAGCAATACAAACATTTATAAATTATTGCATTTGTTTATTTATGTGTGTGTTCCTGTGGGTGTCACAGTGTTTTTTTTTTTTTTTTTTTTTTTTTTGTGTGTGTGTGTGTGTAGGAAGAGGACAACTTTCAATAGTAGGCTTTCTCCTTTACTTGTGGGTCCTGGGAATCAGATTCCAGTCAGGCTTGGTTGCTGGTCATTTTACTGACTGGTCCATGTCACTGGCCCAAAGTATTTTTTTGATATAGTAATGTTTTTAATTTTATAATTAATTTAATTTTACATATCAGCCATGGATTCCCCTGTCCTCCCTCCTCCTGCCCTCCCCCCAACACACCCCCTATTCCCACCTGCTCCAGGGCAAGGACTCCCCTGGGGATTCAGCTCACTCAGCCTGGTAGATTCAGTCGAGGCAGGTCCAGTCCCCTCCTCCCTTTACCCAGGCTGAGCAAAGTGTACACAAAGATACCTCTATAATAGACTACTGGCAATGGTTGAGAGAAAGCCCGTACTGACCAACTCTGGTGATCGAATGGCCAAACACCCTAACTATCGTGATAGAACTCTCATCCAATGACTGATGGAAGCAGATGCAGAGATCCATGGCCAGGCCCCAGGTGGAGCTCCGGGAGTCCAATCGGCGAGAGAGAGGAGGGATTGTATGAGCAAGAAATGTTGAGGCCCAAAGTATTTATAAGAGATTGGTAATAAAATAAAATCATATTTTTCCTTTAGCTCCTTCTGGTGTTTCTTAAGAAAGGAAGGAAGGAAGGAAGGAAGGAAGGAAGGAAGGAAGAAAGGAAGAAGAAAGAAAGAAAAGCCATATATGAGGACAGAGTGGTTCTGTAGGGCAAAGGTCATATGCAAATTGGGCCTTGATAAGTGCAAATAAAGTGTGGGAAAATGTGCATGGTTGCGCAAACCTGTAATCACAGTACTGCGAGGCAGAGGCAGGAGTGTTGCCACAAATTTGAAGTCAGCCTGGCTTACACAGCAAGAACAAGGTCACGTGTCAGATGGGAGTGGGAGGTGAGAAAATGTGGGTGAGAAAATGTGTCACCACACCCTCCTGCCTCATCAACATCTTTGTACAACTAGTCATATTTTTGTAAAAACATTTCCTGTTTTTCACTAACTGAAAAGAAATTTACATGCTTGCGGTTAACAACTACAGAGTATACATCCTGTGATCAATCAACTACATATCTATATAAGCTCCTGCAGACCTTGGCAGTCCATCAGTTTGTGAGCTCCAGCCCAGAGGTGGTTTCCCTATTACGGTAACGTGAGTAACGGTTCTCTCTATATCTGGTTTGGTTTTAACAGGGTGGTGCTGTAACTCAGGATATGGTCCTTGCCCTAAGATCCTCATGTCTTCCACCAGGTAATAAGGCTGCCAACGGCTTGGAAGCTCTGTTTCTACCCAAAATCATTGGCACAAACAGGTGAGTCAAGGTCTTGACCCTGTGTCTGGCTCTATTCTGTTGGCAGAAGGTAAGGATTTGACTGGTACTTTTTTGCATTTTTGGTTAAGTTTCAGTGATGGATTTTGCTATTTAATGGTCATTTACTAATTTCTGCAAATGAATTAATGGTTTAAAAATATTTTGTCTCCCTTAGATGAAAAATGACAGAGAATTGAATTAGTGACACTTTTCTATTTATCTAATTTTCTCTAAGTCTAACTTGAAGAATTTGTAGCTACTAGGAAAATGAGAGTCTTGTGTATACCAATAAGTACATATAATGTTTCTGTGTTCAGGCTTGATTTATGGTTAAATTATATGCACATATATTTATGTATTTGTAAGTATGTATTTTCCTACTATCAGACAGTATTGTTAAAGTAGATTGTATTTTAGAAGCTCTGTTCTGATTGACTTACAGCTAAATAAGTGTTTATTTATTTATTTATTTATTTATTCATTCATTCATTTATTTGTACCTGTACATGCTCATGACACAGCCTGAGTGTGGAGGTCAGAGAGAGGAAGGAAAGTACAGTGAGTAATTTAGCTGCTTGGGACCATATCAGGTCATGCATACTCCTTGATAGCCTAGCTCACTTAGCCACATGTACTATGTATACATATCCCTCTCCAAACAGTGCATGAAGAAACCCCCAAAATCCTTTAATCTCTCACCTATATTAGGCTACAGATAAATCTTTCTCTGAACAATACCATAGCCTTCTTTGACCTTGACAACCATCAAATTTAGACAGTTTCTATTCAAGTCATATTCACAATATATCTGATATGAAGAATAGAAAGGCCAATTCAGCCTGAAATGGTTTTGGATACATGTACAGTAAGGTAAGCTGTGTCCTTCAAGTGAACTTTTAAGAGGAAAACCTTATTGACCGTCCTTGCCTTTGCATAATTTCACTTATATATGATTAAAATCAGGTGCATTATGGGAAGGGATATGTGCAATAAGAAAAATGGATATATGACCTAATCTACAATCAAAGTAGAGAATCATCCAAAATATGCTACTTAGTAAGCAGCCATACTTTCCTTTAGACTCCATTAATAGAGATCCCAGGCTGTAACCTGGGGCCCTTGACTACTATCATTCTTGGACCCACTGCCAATCTTAACAGTGTATCCCCGTAACATTTGTAGCATTGCTTCACTATGAATAAATTTATATTGCTTCATTTACAAATCTCTGTGAGCTCTGATTTTTCCGTTCTTTGGATAGGAGGCCAGGAAGCTGGGAATGCTTGGCAACTCTGAACCCACCTCTGACCTTGACCAGTGGTAAAATATTTGCTGAGCCAGGCAGGAGGTAAGAAAATAAACTCTCTACTATATTACTGCTAAACACTTCCATCATTCCCTTATGGTTCTCCTTTTCATTTGCACATCTATGACTGTAATGGCAAGTTGAACTAATTAGTTTGGTTGAAAAGAATCATCAGACTGTGTTCTCCTTGCACTATAAAATATAAGTGGCCGTGGCTGGACTTCACTTCACCTACCATCTCCTTTGCCAGAGACAGAAACAACGACAGAGGGGCAGGGGGAAGAAGCAACTGGTACCTTTCCCCAGCCAACTGCATGGTAAACTCCCCCTCCTCATAAAAATATTATTTCTGCTGTCTGGAGCAAAACCAAACTCTTTCTTCCCTTTCCATTTCATTTTCTTCTGCTTTCCCTTTTGATCTTTATACAAAGCTGAAGTGGTTCTACAAGTTTTACTATTCTTGAAATTCAAGCACTAGGAAGACACTTTGCAGGGCTGCTTGAGTCTTGGCTTGCCTGCACAGGCAAGTAAATGGTTGAAAGGGAAAGAAACACAAAACACCAACCTCTAATTCATTGAGGAAATCTGCTCTTTTCTAGAACAGGGTCGCCTTCTTCTGCTAACTTTGCTGGACTGCTTCTCCTGGCTTGCAAGCATCTGTTGTCTACTAACATCAATATGTCTGATTTTAGCCCTTTTTCCTGTGACCTAACGTCATGTGACTTCTTCAGACAGGTCATTATTAAACTCTGGGGGCCTCACAGTCCTCAAATAATAGAGTCTCTAGATTCAAGGATTCAGGGACTGTGTCCTTTCTGTGAAGTAAACTGGACTAATCCTCCCTCTGTACTTAGGGAAGAATCACTCTTTACTTGGACCAAACTTATGAAACACCTTATGTTATGTCCCTCTCAAATTTCCCAACATCTTTCGAGAGAAGACATTTTGATATCATGGCCCTTTATTGACTTACTTAACCTAGTATATGGCCTGTCAGAATCCGATTGTAATTATTATAGTACTAATCAATCACCATTCCTAACCATAGATAGAACTTCTCCTCCAACCCTTACTCAGGCAGTAACTCGACACATGATCCAACGCCTTTCTCAAGAGATTCAGTGGCAAGAGACCAGGTACAACAACTGGAGGGTGGCTAGAAGTCTATGCTCTCATCCAGGGGTGCCACAGCTAAAACTCTATCAAAGAAGGCGAAGGATGCAAAAGAGGCATCAATATTTATCAAAACTAAGGCACTGAGAATGTCCAGGTTCCACAGGGAGTACCCTGGGAACTTACATACTCATCCCATTCTTTCCTCTCTAGTGGATTCCTTTTTCATGGAAATAGGCTAGCAGTTCTCCATTTATTTCTGCCTCTACTCTCCATTGCAAGTTCTCATGGGAAACTCCCTTGTTGTTGCACTATTCTGCCCCTCAGGTATATCCTTACACACTGGCAGAAGTTTGACCTAGATAACAACACCTGGGTCACAATATTATCTGGGATATAGAAAAATGTGGCCCTCAAATGTCATCTGTAACTGTAGCATCATCTATAGTTGGAAGATTTCCTGTGTCCCAGCCTGCCAGCAGTTGGTACAAATCTCTCCCATTCATACCCCCCAAGTAAACACACAGAGGCTTATATTAGTTATAACTGCATGGCCATGGCTTAAGCCTTTTGCTAGCTAGCTCTTATATCTTTAATTAGCCCATAACTATTAATCTATATATCATCACATGTTCCATGGCTTTACCTGTGTCCCATTACATGTTGCTCCTTGGTGGCTCACTGGTATCTCTCCCAGCCTTCTTCCTGTGTCTCTCTTTGAATTTACTGCCTGCCTTTAGGCTGCCTTGCCATAGGCCAAAACTTTATTTATCAACCAATCAGAACAACACATATTTGCAGCATACAGAAAGACATTCCCCCATCATTTCCCCTTTTCTGTCTAAACAAAAGGAAGGTTTTAACTTTAACCTATTAAAATTACATATAACAGAACAGTTATCAAACAAGAATTACAGTTACAATATCTAATCTATTTGTATTTTATAAAATTAAAGGAAAAAATTTTCTATCTATCCTATATTTATGAGTCTAAGGTTTCATATCTAATTTATCTTTTATCATAACCAAGGAAAATTATAACTATCTAGTCTTCAACTACATCAAAGACCTCAGAAGGATATAGTATTACCTAACCAAACAGGAAGAACATTGTAAGCAATTTCCAAAAGTCTAGAATGACAGAGACAGCTGGCTGCCTGGATAGTCACCCAAAGTTCTTTTGCAATGTTGGGGCATCCATTTTTAGGCCATAGGCCTGTCTCTCAGTCATTTTTTTCTGTGTCCTGTAGAATGTCTGACAGTCTCCTCTGCAAAGCAGGAACCTGAAGGACCGTCTCGCCTTGCAAAGTTCAGTGGTCACCTTCCTATGGGTCTTGCATGTCCAGTCAATACAACATTTTGTCAAGCAGTCCAGGCAAGAACAGTTTCTTTTTTTGGCTATTTTTACCAAGAAGAAGATGTACTCCATATGGAGTGTCTTCGATGCCCACCTTTTTCTCTGAAGTAAATCAGTGCTGCCAGGAGCAGATGTGTCTTCCAGAAAGTCTAAGTTTTTAAAACATTTTAAATCCCATATTCTGTAGGTCTTTGAAGTGTTTGAGGATTAACTACCTAATTGGATTATATCTATGTATAACTAGAAAACTCAACATGACTATAAGTTTGACTGTCAAAGAAGACTAATTATTAATCTGTATTTCTTAATTATCTATTACAATTTAAATGAGTTACATAAACATAATACCTTAAATGAGAGTAGAAATATACAGTATAATAAAATTAACTTTAAATTTATATCAATAAACTAAAATCTATACCAATGAAAACATTTTAAACAAGTTGCTCTTTAAAAGTAGGTTCAACAATTCATCCTTTTAGCCTATCATATATATCCTTTATTTCCATATCATATCCCACTTTCTTCTTTTAGAAAGATATTGATTATGACAAATAACAATTTGTAAACAACCACCTAAACAAAAACAAATATCCATAATCCATTTTTTGGGGGGAATGTGGGCATAGTGTTCTAGGTTACTTCTTGTTGATAAAGGGCACTGTATTCTTATGGGGATCCTGAGAAAATTAAGAATTATTGTCAAGTCCTGACTGAAATGATTTGTGAGGCTGCATTTTCTGAGCCAGTTCCCTTGAAACGATTCTGGATGTTGGATCATCTGGGCCATGGTATCATTGGAGACCTTTCAGGTGATCTTGGCTGCTCAAACCTTATTAGCCTGGAAGCAATCCACAGGTTCTCACCTTCTGTGGAAACAAAAGCAGAACCTCTTTTACAAAGCAACACATCCTTAGATATAGATTTTGAAATCAAGATAACTTAATATATATATATATATATATATATATATATATATTTAACTCAGCAGCTTTTACAATCAAATGTCTTTCTGCAGTTAAAAATCCCAAAGACAATATAATCCAGACTCTCTGTGTAATATCCATCTTTCTGTGGCTTATTTTTTATATTACCTTTACTGTGTCTTTAAAGACTTTGTTTTTTAAAACTATTTCTTTATATAACTGTCTGTATTTATTTATTTTTTTCTCTTTCAAGCCTACATACATTTTTACACACATTGTAAAACATTTAAAGTCTTATTCCACTGGAATCTGCCTTATTGAGAATCTATTGCTTTTAACTGCAGTTGTCAGTACTGAAGCAACAGCCTTGGCTGCTGACTCCGTCCATCTCAACTTTTCAAGGTGGTGGAGATAATTCACTGTCAACTCTGGGAGCCATGCTGTCCGCTGACTCTGGGAGGCAGTGAGTCTATGCTTCTATCAAAGCAGCATGTAGCCCAGAAACCTCTTTTTTTTTATCTGTACTAGCAAAGGCTAAATCCACCATGCAGCGTAGTGTACAGCTTGGAGACGCCTCATTCCTGCCATGGTGCAGGTCAAGCCTGCATGCCATCAACCTGCCATAGAGTAGCTCAAGCCCACAGGCTGTGGCTGGCCTGAGAGAGACAACTAAGAATCTGTTTTCAGCTCCGTTTTAGAATCTTTTTTTTTTTTTTAAAAGCTTTCTCAGGTTTTAGGTGGAAACTCCTGCCCTACATTTTGGCGCCATTTGTAGTCTGAAGATTTCCTGTGTCCCAGCCTGCCAGCAGTTGGTACAAATCTCTCCCATTCATACCCCCCAAGTAAACACACAGAGGCTTATACTAGTTATAAGTATATAACTGCATGGCCATGGCTTAAGCCTTTTGCTAGCTAGCTCTTATATCTTAAATTAGCCCATAACTATTTATCTATATATCACCACATGTTCCGTGGCTTTACCTGTGTTCCATTACATGTTGCTCCTTGGGTGGCTCACTGGTATCTCTCCCAGCCTTCTTCCTGTGTCTCTCTTTGAATTTCCCGCCTGCCTCTAAGCTGCCTAGACATAGGCCAAAACTTTATTTATCAACCAAGTAGAGCAACACATATTTGCAGCATACCAAAAGACATCCCCCATCAATCATCCTTCATCCCATGCCAGTTAGTTCATCACTGTAGAAGACAGGGGAAATGGTCTGAGATGCCTCATGTCCAGGCTTTTATGGTTCTATACTGCAACCACTCCTGCAAAGGAAATGGGAATATAAATGAAGAAAATCTAGATGCAGTGGAGGACCCTTGATTCTAAGTTGCTTTTGTCTCTTAGGGGTGATCAGCATTCCATTCTCTTTGCAGCAATTCCTAGTGCCACTCCTGTGCCACAAGGAAAAAAAAAAACCTTAGTCTCCCCCTGCGCTTCCTGATGCTCTCCTTAAGGTCCAGGAACCACAAATTCAACTGGTCTTTAACACTTGCAGGGGAAACCCTATCTAATGTGGAAGCAATCTTTTCTGTAAAGGAGGTTGTAGAGAGCCGTGCACGGCCGTGCCTCAAAGATGGCGCAGCGTCTGGCTTCTGCCTTCCCGATGGCAGGTGCTCCTTATTTGGCTAAGGCTAGGATCTGGCTTGCTTCTGCACACCTGGACCTAATCTGGCTTGCTTGCATGTGTCTGACCCTAGCGGCATTGTCCACGTGGCACTACGGGGTTGATTTGCCCAGTGGCTATAAAGGGCGTGGGCTGACTTTCCCAGGGAGGTGATTGTGAGAGTGATTGTGAGAGTGACTGAGGGAGAGAGTGAGGGTGACTGTGAGAGTGAGAGAGGAGAGTGAGACTGTGAGAGAGGAGGGTGACTGTGAGAGTGAGAGAGGAGAGTGAGAGAGTGAGAGTGAGAGAGAGAGAGAGAGAAGAAGAAAAGACTATCCCCGGGGTCAGAAGATTGTTCAAGGTTCCTGAATAAACTGCTTAGAGAAGAGTCTGGCGTCGCGTCATCCTTGCTGGTCGAGGCGGACGCGACAGGTGGTGGTCCGTACAGGGAACCCCTCAAGGCTCAGAACTCTTTGCAGTCAGGGCAGTGCACTGGTAAGTCCCCAGGTAAACATAGAGCCGCGACCAAAGCAGACAGGAAAAGGAAGGTGGGGATCCGCGATAAAAGCGGGAAACATAGAGCCGCGACAAAAAACGGACAGGGAAAATTAAGTAGAGCTGTGACAAAAGCAGACAGGAGAATTAAGTAGAGCTGCGACAAAAGCAGACAGGAGAATTAAGTGGAGCGGCGGTTAAAGCGGACAGGAAGGTTAAGTGGAACGGCGACAAAAGCGGGCAGGGAAATTAAAGTGAAAGCAGGTGAAGGAAAAGGTGCTGCTAGTATCATGGGCGCAACCTCTTCGCACCCAATTTTTCTGGCTCTTAACGAGCTGCTCCTTTCAAAGAAATTAGAGATTAAGAAGGGTACTTTTGAAAGATTTCTAGAGGAATGTGATGTCGTGGCACCCTGGTTTGCAGTCTCCGGAAGCCTCACGGTAGCTTCCTGGGAAAAGTTGGGCCGTGATCTAGACTTTGCTGCAGAACAAGGGACGCTTAAACATGGAGTTAGACCAGTTTGGAAATTAGTGAGAGGGTGTCTCAAAGACCAGCGCTGCAGCAGTGCGGTAGAGAATGGACAGGCAGCCTTAGAAATGTTGCAGGAGGAAAGATCAGAAAAAGCCATGTCTGCTAGAGCAGCGTCTACCAGAAGTAAAACAAAAAAGGGGAAAGAAAAAACAAGGTTATATCCTGACCTTTCGGACTTAGAGCATTCCGAGTCCCCTATCTCTTCCCCTGATTCTGATGGTGTAGAGTCATTATGTGAAACCTTGCAGAGCGTGAGAATAAGAAAGAAAAGGGGTAGAAATAAGGGAGAAAGAGAAAGAATTAAAGGATGTGAGTCTGAGTGTGGAGCCACTCCCTCAGCTCCTCCACTGTATCTGGAATCTGCCTCCATGTCTAGAGTTGTCTCTATGGGGAATTCTTTTAACCTGGAGGTTTGGAGACAGGTTAGAACTGAAATGCAGTTAGCTTGCCCAGTGTTTCTCAATGCCCAGACTCAGCAGAGATACCATGAACCTTTGGATTTTAAGGTCATCAAGTCTCTAGCAGAATCTGTCCGGACTTATGGCATCACAGCCTCATACACTGTTGCTCATGTGGAGGCTCTGCACGGATTTTGCATGACTCCATCCGATTGGATGAATCTTACTCGAGCATATCTCAGCGCAGGACAGTATTTAGACTGGAAGGCATTTTTGATAGAATTTGCCAGTGAGCAAGCTGCGATTAACAGGGCTGCAGGTGGAGGTCAAGCAGCTTGGGATGTAGACATGCTGCTGGGACAAGGCCGATTTGCCAATCAACAAAATGGGTATCCACAGCAGGTTTATGACCAGATAAATCAATTAGCAACAAGGGCATGGAAATCACTACCTAATAAAGGGGAAGTGAGCGGTAACCTTACTAAGATCCTTCAGAGACCTATGGAACCTTTTTCAGATTTTGTGGCCCGCATGGTCGAGGCTGCAGGCAGAATCTTTGGGGACCCAGATACCACGATGCCGTTTATAAGGCAGCTAGTTTATGAGCAATGAGCAGTGTACCAAAGAATGCAAGGCTGCGATCATCCCTTATAAGAACAAAGGTCTAGAAGTATGGATGAAAGTATGCAGAGAATTAGGGGGACCTCTAACTAATGCAGGCCTTGCGGCTGCAGTTATGCAGCTTAGTAACAAAAGAAACTAAGAATGGTGGATGCCAGAAACAGTACAACAAGGCATCCGCAGCTGAGATCTGTGGAAAATCAATGCAACACAGAAAAACCTGAGCTAACAGCGATTGAAGCCAGGCACGGTGGGTTTATTGATAGGAAGATCCTCCACCACCATAAGAGATCATAATCCACACAGCCCTATGAAGGGCATGGTGAAGTGGAAAGATATCCTCACGGGCAGCTGGCATGGCCCCGATCCCATGCTGACATGGGCGGGAGGTTCTGTTTGTGTTTTTCCACAGGACCGGCTAGACCCTATCTGGGTACCTGAACGATTGGTGCGACGGGCCCCTCAGACGGAGAGACGGGATGACGCCCCGGAAGCTGATGTGCCTGATCCTGATAGCCCTGATTCTGACAAGCGTGCCAGCGGGAGCAGCTAACTACTCTGGGCTCTTATAAAAGCCTGGCTATACCCTTTACCCATAACATCAATTCTAAAGAAGTGGGCGGGATTAGGTGCCCTGGCAGGCCTACTGGTACTTGTCTCCCTGATGTGCCTGTGGTGCATTGTTCATTTAAGGGTTTCTCAGCAACGCAATGCAGCCATGATTATCCAAGCCTTTACAGCCATAGAAGCTGCACAGTCTCCTCAGGCCTGGCTGGCCGCATTAAAAACTTGATCACGCAGGATGCGAGGCTAGTGCACTGCACTTGGGTCTAGCTGTATTGCAAAACCCAAGAAGAGCAAGTCTAATTGCATGTGGGTTGATGCCCTAATTCCCACCTCTGCAAAAAAGGGTGTCGGACGGGTCAAGTGTTCTCTGGGTGGATGACACCTGGACTAACACCAGTACAATGTCCAAGTTGTTTTTTGGCAGAGATTAGACCTCTGCTCTTGCCTGCTGCTTAAAACAATAAAGGGGGAGCTGTAGAGAGCCGTGCACGGCCGTGCCTCAAAGATGGCGCAGCGTCTGGCTTCTGCCTTCCCGATGGCAGGTGCTCCTTATTTGGCTAAGGCTAGGATCTGGCTTGCTTCTGCACACCTGGACCTAATCTGGCTTGCTTGCACGTGTCTGACCCTAGTGGCATTGTCCACGTGGCACCACGGGGTTGATTTGCCCAGTGGCTATAAAGGGCATGGGCTGACTTTCCCAGGGAGGTGATTGTGAGAGTGATTGTGACAGTGACTGAGAGAGAGAGTGAGGGTGACTGTGAGAGTGAGAGAGGAGAGTGAGACTGTGAGAGTGAGAGAGGAGGGTGACTGTGAGAGTGAGAGAGTGAGAGAGAGAGAGAGAAGAAGAAAAGACTATCCCCGGGGTCAGAAGATTGTTCAAGGTTCCTGAATAAACTGCTTAGAGAAGAGTCTGGCGTCGCGTCATCCTTGCTGGTCGAGGCGGACGCGACAGGAGGTAACTGGGCAGTGCAGGTGCCTTTTCTAGTGGCAGATAGCTAGAAATGAAGGAGAAACTGAATGCTTATTCTGAAGATCCAGATAAATCTGTTAGTGTGTTCCAGACTCTGACCACGTCAGTTGATATGTCTTGGGGGAGGAGTATTTGTCCTTGCTGCTTTCCACACTGCCAGAGAGATGAAATGAATCCTATCAACAGCTAGAAAGGAGGTAGAGATGTTTGCTAGGAATACAATAACTACTGCCCCATCTGATGTGGATTATAATACTGAGGAAGAGATGTAGATGGGAGCAAAAGTCCTGGAGATTCTTATTGGAATCTTATGGAAAAGGACAAAACTAAGCCACTTGGTTATGACAAAATCAGAGATAGACAAAAGGAAAGCTGGAAATTCTTTTTTTCTTACTGGAAAACCATATGGTTTTGCTACTTCATAACTGTGATTTTGTTACTGTTATGAATCATACTATAAATATCTGATATGTGGGATATCCAATATGTGACCACTGTGAAAGGATGATTCAACTTCCCAAAGGTGTCATGACCCATAGGTTGAGAACCATTGGTTTAGAGAGATTATCACTTCTGTTTTGATCTTTCATTCTAGTCACAACTGCAGCCTCATAGGATAATTCATCCATTAATGTAGTTTATATCTAAAGAAGATGAATTTACTTACTCATAACATCCAGACTAAAGGAAGCTTTCTACAAATACACTAATATTGACCCTATAACTATAGAGGGATTAGCTTTAATGAGGCAATATTCCATCATCCAATATGCCTCTGATACAAGAAGGAAACTACAAAAATTACATATGGAAGCCCAAATCCACTGAATTAGCTAGTGGGCATGATATTCACTGTCTATCAGAACCTAAAGGTTCTCTAAAGAGAAAAAATGAGTTAAGAGATGAAACATAAGCCAAAATAATGACAGTCAAAATTGGGGGTGTATTTGATGGAACCTTCAAAATTCAGACAAAGCCTTGAACACTGCAAAAAGGCATCAACAGATCTGTACCCAGCCCCTTTTGTGTCTTTCAAGAAGCCATCTCCTTGGCATAGAAAAAGGCAAGGGACATCTAAGACTCTAATAGCTATGAAAAGGATGGCTGACTAGGGCAGCCCAGAAGAATTTTCCTTGCCTATGCAGGAGACCATCATCATCACCACAGAAGAATCACAGGAAGCCTTATCTAGAACCAATAGTAATAACGAATTACTCACCCGAGCCAAGTTAGTATCTCTGGCCTTTCTTTAGAAAACAATCTAAAGTTGAGTAAGATGACCCGGTGATGGCAGTTTCAACTTGACTGCCATCTTCATAGTTTCTCTAAGCTTCTTTTTCTATTATTCCAACTGGACCTCAGCTGTGTAGGAAACCTGGTACTTGCAGTTTGCTTAATATGCACTTCATCCCTTTTAAATTTCACTAAACCCCATTGCTTATGTCTTCTTGTTCTGAAAAGGGGTTATGAGCAGCTAGCATCAGCATAGGACTGGGCCTTACCAGAAACTTATTTGTAAGGGAAAACACAGGTTCAGTCCTTTTAGAAACCAACTAGCTCTTGGCAATCGACCCAAGGGGAAGAACAGGAAATATACTTAAGATAAGGGTTCATTCCTGAGTCAACCCCAAAAGTAACATCTTTCTTCCCACTATGTCCCAATATGTACATTTAACCCGGAATCCAGCTATTAAATTCCCCCTTTGCCTACACAACGTAAGTGGCACAAGTACTCGAGTGGGAAGTGGTCTAATAGATTCTTGAAGGAAGCGGGAAGTCAATAATTTAAGCAGGAATGACACTTAAAGACCTTCAACTATGCTTTACCATGAACTTTCTCCTTTCTTTGGTCTATGTTCCTGCTGTTCCTCTTCACTTGCCTAGCCATGTCTGCTCAGATGTCTGCTGCAGAAGGCCCACCTCTGGACCAATTCAAGTCTATTCCTATAAAAATCTACTAAAATTGTTTTCACCTCACCAAATATAATCACACAGTTACTTCAGCTCTTATGGGATCCTAAAAAGATATTCTGGATTATTAAAGGTCAGACAATCAAATCCAGCCCAAACAACTTAGAATCTTCCATCCAGTTGTTACAGATTTGGCAGCACAGTGGATGGCCTTATAGAGCCCCATCTGGAGGTATGAACCCCAGCCAATATACTAGATACCATATTGGACTCAACTTAAGCAATTGTCAAAAGAAACAACCATAGCCATGAAAGAGACTGCATAGGATCAAATTCAAGCTCAAATAAAACCCTTTTGGGGGCGGTCCTCAAAAATAAGAGCTCTTTACTTACGGCAGGTCAAAAGGTAGCTTGCTCATAATGTAAGGATGGATGCTTCTTTTATTAATAAACCTGGAAAAATACAACAAAATATCCAAACTATCCTCAGGGTAGTGTGTACAACTGAGAGCCTACATATCAGTCTTTCAACTCTGAGTTGGTAAAGTAAATACTGCTGGCATTCCCTAGGGAGAGTTTCTCTTGTTTATTTTGGGCCCTCCATACATGTCTTCCATAGTCCAACAGAGAAATTACAGACAGAAGGTCCTTCAGCAACAGCTTCCACCAGGAACGAAGAAGGAAACTTGGTTAACCATGGCCAGAGGCTATATCAGTTATACCTTGGACTAGCAGGTTGAGAAATTTTGTGTACGCTTTCCAATGGGGCCTCAGGATATATAATAGCATTAGGGATAGAATAGGAGAGACTATTCTGCCCTACTCAGCTCTACACCCCTTGTCAGCATGAAGCAGTTACAAGAAGACTGACCATCTGCCTTCAGCTTCCCTGATGAATTAGGGTGAAAGTCTCTCAGAGGGAAGGTCAGGCAGGCAAGCACAGGGAATAAGTTAGTGGCCTGGGACCCTATTTGGTTTTGGATTATACACACCCATCTCTTATACTTGGTAGCCTAGCTCCCTCACCTGCATGACCTATGCATACGTCTTTCTTCCCAAACAATGCACAAAGCAATCCCAGACCCTGTTAGTACTCAACCTACATTAGGCTCTCTGAACAAGAGTATAGGTTTCTTCACTTATAACAACAATTAAATTTAGACAGTTTGTTGTTGGTTTTTCTTTTACTCTAGCCCCACATTAGAATGCCAAAATGTTGTTGGTTGTTTTTGCTTTTTTGGGTGGGCCACCACCCAGCTCCCAAATAAATCACACATGGAGGCTTATTATAAATGCCCAGCTTTAGCTTGGCTTGTGTCTAGCCAGCTTTTCTTAACTTAAATTAGCCCATCTACCTTTAGCCTCTGGGCTTTTACCATTCTCTTCTGTAAATCTTGCTTTCACTCTTACTCCATGTTTGGCTGGGTGGCTGGGTGGCTGGCCCCTAACATCCTCCTCTCCTTCTCTCTGCTTGATCTTTCCTCCTAGATTTCTCCTTCTACTTATTCTCTTTGCCTGTCAGCCCTACCCATCTTTTCTCCTGCCTTCTTATTGACCATTCAGCTCATTATTAGACCATCAGGCATTTTAGACAGGCAAAGAATCACAGCTTCACAGAGTAAACAAATGCAACATAAAAAAAATGCAACACATCCTTGCATCATTAAAGCAAATGTTCCACGGTATAAACGAATGTAACACATCTTAAAATAATATTCTACAACACAGTTTCTATTAAAGTGTATTCCTAATGTATCCGGTATGAAGAACAGAAAGGCAAAGCAGAACGAAACTGGTTTTGGATGCTTGCACAGTAAGGCAAACTGTGTCCTTCAAGTGAAATTTTAGGAAGAATACCATATTTACAGCCAGCCTCTGTCTTTTTATAATTGGACTTACATAAGATTACAATCAGATGCATTATGGGAAGAGACATGTGAAGTAGGAAAAATAAATACACGAACCTACTCTATCAGCCAAAATACAGAACCACCCAAACTGCTTCCCTTTATACTGCTTAACCACGCTTACTTTATTGGACCCACTGTCAACTTAACAGTATCTCCCTTTTTTTTTTTTCTTTTTTTACGGTTTTTTGAGACAGGGTTTCTCTGTGTAGCTTTGCGCCTTTCCTGGAACTCACTTGGTAGTCCAGGCTGGCCTCGAACTCACAGAGATCCGCCTGGCTCTGCCTCCCGAGTGCTGGGATTAAAGGCGTGCGCCACCACCGCCCGGCTAGTATCTCCCTTTTAAATCTGTAGCATTGCTTCCAATCAGAATAAACTTACATTGTTTCATTTGCAAAACTGTGTGAGTCTTTATTTTCATTTAGTAAGAGACCACGAAAACAACTGCAACCCTCAGTTTTCCAACAAGAGGAAAACTTGGAGTCAGTTCTTTCCTTACAGGTCCCAGTGATCAGATTCCAGTCATTGTGCTTGGTAGCCAGTACCTTTATATGCTAAGCCGTCTCATTGATTTCAATAGTTCTTATATAAAAAAGAAATATTCCAAAAATCATAGAAATGAAAGAATTGAACTTCTAATTTCCATATGCTAAAATGTTTTCCTGCAAGTACAACATCAAATATTTTAAGAATTCAAGTTTAAGCAACAGGTAAATTTTGTCAAATGAAGCTAATTTAATATTGGTGATTTAATATAAACAGATATATGTCCTAAGTTATCAGTATTAAGTATTAAAAAATAAAAAAGTATTTATAAAAAAATATAAACAGATATATGTCCTAAGTTATCAGTATTAAGTATTAAAAAAAAGTTTTTATGTACTTTGGGGTTTTCTTACTCAATTTATATAGGTTGTCTTAATAAGTTATCATTTCAGTTACTAGATATTTCTGTGGTCACAAAAATACAAATTTATATTTATTCAATTGAACCATTATTTTGAAGACGATCATGAACAATATGAAAACAGTCCTATCTTTATTTTATATTTGCTTTTATTCATCTCTCATACATTACATTCCAACTGGAGTTTTCCCCTCCCTCTACTCTTCCCAGATGCACCTCCCACTTCTCTTCTCCCCCAGATCACTCCTCCTCTGTTTCCCAACAAAAAAAGTGCAGGCCTCCCAGGGATATCAACCGAGCTTGGCATAACAAGTTACAATAAGACTAGCTACAAACCCTCATATCAAGGCTTGATGAGGCGACCAGGAAAAGAATCGCAAGAGCAGGCAAAAGAATCAGAGACACCCCCACTACCACTGTTAGGAGTCCCAGAAGAACACCCAGCTATACAACCATAACATGTATGAAGAGGACCTAGCTCAGAATGAAACAGGGTCCGTGATGGTCACTTCAGTCTCCGAGCCCCTATGAGCCCTGCTTAGTTGGTTCTGTGGGCTCTGTTCTCCTGGTGTTCTCAAACCTTCCAGCTTCTATAATTCTCCCCACTCCCCGAACCTTTTCTGCTGAGGGGGGCTTTCCCCATGGCTCCACCTAGTGTTTGACTGTGGGTCTCTGCATCTGTTCCCATCAGTTGCTGCATGATGCCCTCTGATGACAAGTGGGCTAGGCATCTATCTATGAGTATAGCAGAATATCACTAGTAATCATTTCATTGAATATTTTCCCAGTCATGTTTGGTTCTATCTTTAATAGTGTGTTAGATTGAAGCCTATTTCCAAGATGTTTGATAACTTTAAGACCTTACTATGTTGCTCAATTAAATTAATTGATATTCACTAGACCTGTAGATCATATTTAGAAAATATGAAATAACAAAGCATTATTTGCTAAACATAAGTTTTTATTTATATACCTATAACTCTTATTTCCATATGACATCCAAGGGCTATGTACTTGGGTACATTCAGGAATATTCAATTCAATATTTTTTTAAAATTCAATAATTATTTTTGCCGTAATGGAAATCTCTCCCTTAAATCATATTGATGACTATAAATGAGATATATATTCATAAACTCTGCTAGTCTTTCACAAAATAGTAATATATAGAAGATAGGTGATAATTATCTCCCTAACTAGGCATGGTATATGCCTGTAGTTCCAGTACTGAGGGGACTCAGGCACAGGAATTAGGAGTTTGATGTTTGTCTAGACAACAGAGCAAGACAATTACCACTCACAGCCTCAAAGAGAGAGACTTCTATTTCCAGTGAATACTGATGAAGGCAAAGTCTTATGGTTGCAGAAGGTTCCCAGAATGTGGCAGTTGAGTGCTCAGCCATAACCAAAGCACTTATGCCATCTCTCCAAGGCTTAGGGGACACTGTATCATAGGGAGAAAGACTGTAAGAACCAGAAAGTAGGAAGAAGGGCTGTAAAATGAAATGTTGTGGATAGCATACAGCCATTTCAGTCAGGAACTCTCAACAAATATGAGTGACTGTGCTTGGTCTGCATGGGAAAGAGCCTTTCCACAGCTAGACAAAATGGAGGAGAGAACTCAGGAGGTCCCACCTCTTACTACTGAATTACTTCCTACGGCTTGATTCAGGGAAAGACCTACGGCTTGATTCAGGGAAAGAGGGAGTCATTCCTTTCAGTTTGTATCCACTGGTGACTCCACAAGGTTCCAGTGGACAGTCTCAATTCAATGATCACACAGATTACTCTAATTAAATCAAAGGGATGCTACAACAAACAAAATGTCATGAATCTTGTGAAGAAACTGATGGGGAGTACCTGTGTGTGTGTATGTGTGTGTGTGTGTGTGTGTGTGTGTGTGTGTGTGTATGTGTGAGAGAGAGAGAGAGAGAGAGAGAGAGACAGACAGAGACAGAGACAGAGACAGAGAGACAGAGACAGACAGACAGAGAGACAGAGAGAGGTCATCTAAGAACTAATTTAATAATCTTTTTTCTAAAAACAAACAAACAAACTACAAGGATCTCATCTTGACCAAATTTCAAACTTCAGCCAGCTTTTTTTTTTTTTTTAAAGATTTATTTATTTATTACGTATACAACATTCTGCCTCCAAGTATGCCTGCATGCCAGAAGAGGGCACCAGATCTCATTACAGATGGTTGTGAGCCACCATGTGGGTGCTGGGAATTGAACTCAGGACCTCTGGAAGAGCAGCCAGTGCTCTTAACCTCTGAGCCAACTCTCCAGCTCCTCAGCCAGCTTCTTTAGAGCATTCTTCATACTGTGTTTAGCCTCAGTAATACCCCGTCAGTGTTAGCAACGAATCCCAGTGGAATAGTCACTAACAATCTCTCATCATGATAAATGACCACTCTTGAGATTTGATGCTTTTATCGGCCTCCTCAATCCTCACCCCTGATATTTAGGTTTTCAGCTTTCTTTTAGCAAACAACTTTTAAAGACAAGTTAGCAAGAATTCATCCACTCAATATAAATCAAATTACTCTCAGCATTTTTCTGTCTGTGGACGCTTCACTCTGGTCATTTGGTATGAATCCCAAGCTGTGTATTTTGTATTGGAAGTTGGTTTTGGTTTACCCTCTATTCTCCTTCCTCTCCTTCAGGAGCTCCATTAAGGCCTGCCTTGCTAGTTACCAAGTGCCCCATTTGTAATTTTTCTTTATTCTATCACAAGAGGTTTTCTGCACAATATAAGTAACTGTAATAAGAGGTTATAATCAATGTATGTGCATGAGTCAAGAAGAGCCATAGTGGTAGAGAGGAACTCTGGATGAAAAGCATGGAGGATTTTTTTGTTTGTTTGCTAAGGAAAACAAAGATTTTTTTTTTTAACTTAAATAAAATGAAAAGATAGTGTATCAGAGGAAGACCTGCCTAGACAGAGAAAGTTGTCTAAGTTTCACAGAAAGGTCAACTTCTTTATTATTATCGAATCTGGTTCATTGTTAATGAATTTGTCTACAAGATTTTAAATTAGACTTTAGCACCAAATACGTTGATACAATACTACTATTTGATTTTCTCTATTGAAATGGCAACAGTTTCTTTGTTTAGTGGTCTTCTCTTAGTAAGATATTGCAAAAGACTTTTCTTTGCCTTATGAGCAACTCTTGAAGTTAAACATTTGGATTCTTTTTTTTTTTTTTTTTTTTTTTTCGAGACAGGGTTTCTCTGTGTAGCTTTGCGCCTTTCCTGGAACTCGCTTTGGAGACCAGGCTGGCCTCGAACTCACAGAGATCCGCCTACCTCTGCCTCCCGAGTGCTGGGATTAAAGGCGTGCACCACCACCGTCCGGCAACATTTGGATTCTTAACAGCATAATTTTCTGTGTTCTATGCTGATTTTTTTTTTTTACCATGTCCTTGATTATTAAGGAAACAAAATCTTCACTTAAAAGATCTGGAGAGTTCTACAAGTGACTTATCACCCATATGGTCTTTAAGCATCCTTTGTCTTTAATTGGGGATTAAACTCAGGTCCTGCATATGGTATGCAAATAGTGCTCTTGAATTAATCCTTAACCACTAAAATTCTTTAAATGCCATTTTGGTTAAATGGGAAATCAAGTTTTGTTTCTGAGCACCGCACGCACTGTCCTATTCAATTGTGTTCTGATTATCTGATAACTTTACGTATTTTACATTCTGAAAATCAAATCCTAAATGAGATCTTAACATCTGAAGTTGAGTAAAGCAAATACTTTTAAATCAGACTATTGTAATAAGAAAGCAACAAAGTTTAATTCAGAGATTTTTGGTAAGAAGAATTTAAAAGAAGCTTTAATAAGCAGAGGTCCTGGGGTAGGTGACTAGGAGAGTGAGGGAGGTATAGTAATGAAAGTTGCTGAGTACTTTTATGGAACAGTGATGAGAATTTCAATTAGATTATGATAGAATGGAATCATCTCCAGGGTCAGAGTTTTCACCCTAGAAGGACTATTTGGCATGCTGACTAAATGCTTACAAAGAAAAAGGGAACTATTAAGGAAAAAGTGGTGTATTAACTAAAGAAGCAGAAGCTGAAACCGAGGATGTCCATTTCGGGGGTACATAGGGTTGGTGGATGGACCGTTCTGATGGAGGGGCACTAGCTTGGTTCCTTGAGTTTTCTGGTGCTCTAGGTAATGTTCTACAGTAACTGGGCAAACTTTCTCAAGAAAATGACTTAGCATTTCAATGATAGGTTTAGTGGTAAGGACAGTTGGATGTCCAGAAGAAAACTGCCGAGGCATAGCCCGCAACAGCGATGATTTTTTTTTTTTATAAATGCATAACAAGACATTGAGATTTATCTGCCAGAAACAAGCAGAAAAAGAAGGACTACAACAAATATCTGTACAAAGAGGTTTGAGTCTCACAGGAAGCAGGCAAACTAGAAAGTTAATTTAGAAATATGGAGATATGTAGAGAGATAGTCAGATATTGAAAGAAACTGGAAGATCAGAAAACTTGGTTGAAGGTTGGCAATTTGTGCAAGATACAGAAAATTTGGTGAAGACTGACAATTTGCACAAGGTATAAGAACCAAATATATTTTGAAAGTTGGCACCCAAATTATCATGTCCGCAGTGGAAGAAGAAACCAATTAAATCTCTGCCAAACATAGTTTGTGTATCAGTCACATGCAGTTTAAAAGGGATACAAAGTAGCTTGAGCACAAGTATATGAGATTAGAATCTGATAATCCAGAAGACTGCATCATTGTGCCTCTGAAACATGCATATCTTCCTAATGTCTCTCCCAGTTTTTGATTTTTCTTGACCACTCAGTCAGAGATCTGGTTGACCTTGTTGGATTTGTCCTGGCTATTCACACAGGTGTAGCAAGAATGGCAATTTGCAGGTGGATTTTCTTACATTTGCTCTGCTGGAAGACGACACCGAGAATCTCAAACTGCACTTCTCAAAAGCCTCTGTGGGTAAGAAGCCGAGCTAAGGGCTCATCACCCACATGGCTGGCAGAGCCTGTTGATATGGCAAGGATTCTATTTCCCTTAGGACTCCAAAGAACCTCTGACTCCTGAGATGATGGGAAGCCGTTTCCTTCCTCACTTATACTGCTGGAGACCCTGAAAGCCAGGAACCAGGCGAGATTCCCCCAAATAGCTAGCCATAGTTCTTAAAGGTGTATTGTCAAATCTGATGAAATGAGAGTCATTCTCAAATATGGCCTTCCAGGATAAACCTTGGTTAAATTGCCCGTGTTTCCAATTTCCTGGCATGGTCCTTTTGTGTGGGTATCTGAGACAGTTTTCTTTTGTTGCTGATAAAGCCCTCTGCCCTGTAGCTAATGTGCTGGCAATGGGTGGAAAGTATCAGAGTATAACACAATCAACTATAGAAGACAGAGTTAAAATGGCTGTGGTTGGCATTATTTTAAAAGTTTGAAAATTAAGAAACCCAATGAAAGTTAACCACAAAATAATGCAATTGCCAGGGTATTTTGATTATCTGACACTTAAAGTCAATTCAAAAGTTTTAAGCTAAATAAACATACATGGAAAGATTAATTCTATTTTCAAAGAAGAGTGCATATGGCATCTAACTTATGAAATAGATAAGCATAATTTTCAGAGGAAAAATTTCAGATGTAATAGTCATGAACCATCATATGTCATGAATATCAAGCACAGAGAATATACCAAGAATATGTATATCAAGCAAATATAGTGTGTATGCATAAGCAAGGAACACCCAAATGAAATAAATCTATGCTTGCCTTGCTGACAATTCAGAAATAGACTTTATTGTACTTAAGTTATCATATCAAACTACTCTCATTAGCAAAAGATTCATCTAAAGTCTGTGAACTTGACTTTTTAAGACATTCTGTTTAAGACTTTATAATAACACTTTTACATTGGTCATATGGAAATTTAAATTTCTTAATTTTTATAGCTTTTATTTAGCTCTAAGCCAATCCAAAATGAGCCCTTTTAAGGAATTTTATAATTGAATGTGGTAATACCATCTGGATGTAAGAAAATATCGCACAAACACAGTTTGTATAAGCATACACATGCATGTATGCATGCATATGTACATATACAGACAGAGGCATAAATAACAGATTCCAATTTTAAATTTTAGCCATGGTTGAGGCATTATTACAGAAATATAAAGCTCATTGGCTTTTAGAAAAGAATGGAGTCTCAGCTCCTGCCGTTTTCATTTTTATAAAGATTGTAGTTTGGCAGAAGGACAAATGGAGGCAACCAGCTCGATGTAAGGGCAGATGCTTTTTTCACCATTATTGGTGTATTGCATCTTTATGCTGTCCTTTGCCCTGATGTATAATTCTGTGAATATTGTGGACTAAAGCAAAGAGAGAGGAGAGACAGTGGCAGTCACCTGGTGTTACTCAAGCCTGCTTATGGATAAACATTTAGTCTGTCCTTTCATAGATTTTTCAGCCTCAGACTGTTGCTGTTGGTGTCCCTAAGCTCCCACAGAGCCACAGAAAGGGCAGAGGAACTTACAACACAAGAAAGCATAAGAAGTTAGAGGACAAAATGAAGTCTGGCAGAGGTGGGCAAAGAAGTAGAGTGGGTAGAGGTTTTGAAGTTGAGAAGATTCAAGGCCTCAAGTCAGGTAAGTAAAGACAGAACAGGTAGAAATGTTGGAGTAAGCAATGGGAATGTCTTATGATAAAGGACCCCAGGGAATAAAGGTGGCCTTTGGGGGAAGCAATGTCTCTAGAAAGCTTTTCGAAGGAATGACATCGTTTCCATCTATCCCAAATAAGTGGTGGGTGGGGAAAAGCTATGTACTTGGGTGAGATCTCAGGGTTATGGAAACAAACAGCTCTTCACAGAATAAGACAGTTTGGGAAGATTCCAAGTTTTCTCAAGAGCATGTCTCTCATAGTCTGGGTGTGAGGGGTAAGAGATAATTCACACTTTACCCTGACAATGAAAAGAACTCCTGCCAGTGCTAGGGGCCTTGAACCTGAAACTGAGGTATGGTTTCCTAGGCAGGATTCATGAAGTTTAACCATATTTGTAAAAATGTTGAAGGATTTAGAGAAAGAGTAGAGAAAGACAGAGTTGAGGGAAAACTAAAGTGGACTTACGAAGGAAAAAAGTCTAGAACATTGGGATACTGGAATTAGGAGGGTAGAGACTCACCATTGTGGATTTGGCTTTCCAAGACAGGTTGCAAAGAGCTCAGTAAGATGGTATTATCACTTGGGTGAGGAGAGCAGGATGGAAATCAGCATTCTGTCCAAGTCTTGGCATGTTGTAGAAAACCAACAGTTGAGGGATGGATTCTGTTCAAGTTATGGCATCATTACTGCTATAGGAAAGCATCAAAACTGGACTTGAGCATGGACATGGAAACATATTAAGAAGACTATTGCAACAGGAAGAGGGGAGAGTTCTCCCACGAAGACTCTTGAAGCTTAAATCACAATGTCTTGTGGAAAGGATGGGTGAGCAAAGTTTTATATGCAGACTCTTGGTTATGGAAAGAAGTGGGGGAAGTGAGAGGGGGAAATGAATGTTCTCGAAGCCTAGCAAACACCATCAAAGTCGATGATAACAGGAACGTCAATGCAGGAAATGTTGGTTTGTGGTTGTGCACACACAGGAAGCAGCTTCACTTTAGTTGGGCAAACAACTAAAAGCATGGGAAAGGTAGTGAGACACAATAGGTGGGTGTCTAGTGACCCTTAGCAAACCAGTCGATGTTTGTATCAAGTACATCATTTGATTAGCTTCATTAGCCCCTAAAACTAGTGACATCTTCAAAAGACCCCCTGGAAAATCATGACTCTCCCCCTTCACTGGAAGAAGGCTTAGAAATGGTGCTGGGTATTTGAAGCACTACAAATGAGACACATGGGAAATATTGCCACATACAAATTTTTATATGAGTAAATGTTAGTTATAAGAACATTTTAAAAATTGTATTCTGCATGGGAAGGATGAAGATGATGGTGAAGGTTTCTACTGCCCATGATAGACCTTTATGTTTCATAGTCTCACTGCAGCTCTTTCTAATGTAAGACAACAGTGTAGTGTTACACCGTATTTTAGTTACGTTTCGAACATTAACATGGTTGTAAGGTTATTTCTTTAACATGAACCTTGTACATCTTAGGCTGCTTGCCCTATCTTCAGGATTCATGCCTCTAATCATTGAAGTCTTGATAATATATTGATGCTTAGAATCGACTTCTGATATATGGAATCTATTTACCTCTGGGCATCTTGTTACATTTGGCTGGAAACGTTAGTGACATTCTACGTATATATGACAAGTAATGTCTAAGAAGGTTTTATTTTCATAAGTTAGATACAAAATCCATCCTCCTTTGGAAATATTCTTTAAACATTGTGTTTATATTTTTAAACAATATGTTTAAGCATTGTGATATCTTGCCTAAAGCTTTTTTGGGGGGATGGATTTCATTTTGAAAGGCATTGAACCAACAAATGTGCCTACCAGCTATATTAAATGTTGTTCAGGTCACCCATTTCTGAAAAATGTCAATATAAGCCTAACAGTTTCAGCTTGTTGGACAGAAAGATTTTTTTTTTGATTTGTTTGTTTTACCCTGTTGCTCCATTACACCCTTTGATGAGCTTTAGGCCAGAGAGCTTCATCTCCAACAAAGAGGAAGTGCTGGCAAGCCTGCCAGAGAAGGATCATGACATATATTCTGGGATACACATTCTCGACACTGTGGCAGTTTGAGATTCTCTGTGGTGTCTTTCAGCAGAGAAATGTAAGAAGATCCACCTGCTACACATGTGAATAGATAGAAAAACCTAACGAAGTCAGCTGGATTTTTGATGAAGTGATCAAGAATAATTTTTCTTGAGGTTTTCTTTGATCAAAAAAAAAAAAAGAGAGACTTTAGGAAGGCATGCTGTGTTTCAGCAGAGACTGTGGCCTCGTCTTCTGGGTTATCAGATTTTATTCCTGTGTGAGAGCTACTTTGTACCTTTTTAAAACTGCATGTGACTGTTGGATACGCAAACCCCTTTCACTTTAGCAAACAAAGTCTAAATTGCACTAGATATTCCCATCTTTAATTTTTTCATAGGTTGTTGTGTATTACTACATTATCCATTTTCACAGTTTCCTTATATATTTAGCTACAGAGTAGGGACCTATAAACTAAGGTTTCATTTTTCTTCTCCTGTTAATTTTCTAAGAGCTAAATGTTGACTTTCTAGACCCTTATTGCAACTCTGAGTTGCCTGCTGGCTAGTCTTTCCCCCAGGGGTTTGGTGTACCACTGTATACTCAAAGCTAAGGACTTTTGAAATACTCTAAGGTTGGGTCATCTCATTGGATTAGTCTTTGACTGCTCTAAACTTGGATAGACTGCTGTTGAGACCACTAAGAAAGTCTAGTGAATTTTTTAGGTGTTCCTTACCAACACAGTGGGCTCAATAACCAACATAATTTTCACAGCAGCTTCAGAGCTCTGTGTGTGATTAGATAAGATATGGAAGGTATTATGGTTTGGGTATGTTTTGAGTTGATGCAGCAAGGTTTCACATGCTGATGACTAGCCTTCATTGTGGTAGGGTGAGGTGGTAGAACCATAAAGATGTATGCTCTAGTGGAAAGAGCATAGGTCTTGGGTACCACCTTTGCAAGGGATTAAGACAAGTCTTGATGGGTACAGTAGCTCTCGACAAGATTGTTATTAAGTCAATTTTGTTGCATTGGCCTTTTTGTCTTGCATCCTGTCTCACTATATGCTCTCCTTTTCTCTGTGGCACATAATCCCACTATTATGCTGTTCATAATTTATGATATAGCCAGAAGACCATCACAAAAGTCAAGCAAATGACAGGTCCATGCTCTTTGACCTCCAAAGCTATAAGCTTTGTACTTTCTATACCAATAAGCATCAGATATTTTGTTACAGTGTCAGAAGATGGACTAAGACATATAATGGACAGTCCATTTAAAACTCTAATCACAAACTCTTGTAATCACTAATTTAAGGGCACATCTAGATCCTTCTCATGTTGGCTTCCAAATCCATCAGAGTGTAGTTGATTATTGTAAGACTCCACAATTTTTGCCACACTTCCAATTTATGACCCAAAAATGCATTCCTATTTAACCGTGTTCAGTGCTTATGTTCTGTTTTCTTTCTGTTGCTGTGATTAATACTCTGACCCAAAGAAAGAATTTATTTGACTTACACTTTCAAGTCACAGTCTATCATCCAGGGAAATTGGGGCTAGAACTCAAAGGCAAAAGCCATAGAGGAATACCGCTTTCTGGCTTGTTCTCCTGCTTACTGCTGGCTGACTTTCTTCTACATCCAGGACCATCTTCCAATTGACTGTGACTTTCTGCATGAACGAGTAATCAACACAATCTCCTGAATACTACATTCTCACACACCAATCTGAGCTAGACAGTTTCTCAGTCTAGCTTTTCTTTCAGATGACTATAGGTAACTGCTTCTGGTTGATTTGCCTCTAACTTTCCCCCACTAACAGTCTTAGTTTAGGTATATGTGAAAGCCTTCTTTCCACTACAGAGCTCTCACAATGCTTTCTATATTGGAGTCTCTGACAAACTTATGCAATGTATGCTGGGTAAATCTTTTGTTTAGCAATCACTGTGTAAATAGCATTTGTTCATGGTTTAGTGATGTTTGTTTATTTGAAGTTTTCTTGGAGATTCCACCAAGATTTGGTTTGTACTGTTCATCTTCCATCTTCCATGATGGTTCAAAGTCTATAATGCTTATCCTAGGCTCAAAATAGTCACAAGGGATATCTGGGTACTATTGGCAAAGAATGCCAACTTTTCTGTAATATTAACATCTTTCTTAGTTTGACCAAGTGAGACTTTGATTCTGAAGGTACAAACTCAACAGGCCTTCCATATTCTGAAGAAGGCTTCTCAGTGTGCTTCACCTTTAGGAATCCTTAGTTATCAAAAGCCGTTTCATTAGTTTGTGCAGGAGTGATGTGGATATGCCCTTAGTAAAGGACGCTTGCTAGCAGGCCTAAGCATGGTAAACATGGCTCTGGCAGGCCTTGCCCTTCCCCAATTCTCTCTGCCTTGTTATAAACAATCAGATTACATTCCTAAAGCTCGCCATCATGGTTTATTCCCTTATTTGGCCACTCCCTACCCCCTGAGGCCAGGGGAACCCTGCAGAAGAGGGCAGGGAAGTATCTCAGGTGCCAGAGGGGTGGAGGATGCCATGAGAACACAACCCACAGAGTAATCAACTAAGGAAGGCTAACAGGACTCACAGAGACTGAAGCCACAATCATGGACCAGGTATGGTTCTGAGCTAGGTCCTCTGCATACATATTATGGTTGTGTAGCTGGGTGTTCTTGTGAGACTCCTAACCATGGGAGTGGGGTTGTCTCTGACTCTTTCGTCTGCCCTTGACCAGATTTTAAAGCATAATTTCCCTGGACATAAAAAAAATAAGTGAAGTTTCAGACTTTGATACTTCCATGGAACAAATTTTAGGCTCTCTGCCTGGTCTTCCGGTTCCTCATCAGGCTCTAATTAGCTGAGTGCATATATGATTTTCATCCAGTCCATTAACCTCAGCACACTCTCCTATCACAGCCCTGTTTACCCCACTATCCACTGAATCCTGTGTTCTCCCAAAATACCAGAACTGATGTGACTGTCTTACTTCAGTTAGAAACTTTATGTGCCTCACTCACATGTACCAGAAACCTCATTGAGAAACATGACCTAACATTGTGTTGATGAATCTGATTTCAAATCTGACACTGGAGGTTATGAAGCAGGGTCTATTATCTATCATTTAAAATAGGTCTGTAGAACATGATTCTTTACTTGAAATAAAACTTGTCCAGATGGCAGAATTACTGCACTTAGAGGGTTTGTTGACTAGCCAAATACTGGAGAATATGTATGTATTAAGAACAGATATAGTTTTGGAGTTGCTTATGACCTTCACATGCTTCTATGATGAAAGGATTTCTCACCTTACTAAAAAGTAAAGGTGATAACTTGAGAAGCTTTAGATGCATTACTATTACCTTGAAGGATGACTGTTATAAAGGTTGAGACTCTCCTACAGTCAGGGAGATATGCTAACCATAAAGCTAGAGCAAGACATTAAGCCAAACAAGCTACTGTAGCAAAGGCCATGATACAACCTTATATCTCAAAAGGTAAATCCTGGTGAGACTTTGAACAGGAAGAAGAGCCCTCTTGCTATATGTTTTACTGACATTATCTATGGTCCTCTCAAGATAGCTTTTTGTGATTCTAAATCATTTCAAATGAATATTAATAAAGTTTGTCCATAAAGGTACCCATGGAGTGGATTGCCACCAATGCAGCAACTATAAAATAACTGGTTATTTTTCAGGACATGTGTCACCTGCCAACAATGTAATTCTGTAAGAACTATAAAAATGGGATGTACCTGAGACCCAAGTTCTCAATGGCACTTTGAAGGCCATCAGATGGATTTTATCTAGATTCCAACATCCATAGGAATTGAAAAGGTATTATTGGATATATGTTCTCAGGACCTGGCATATTATTTTCTTTTTGAGAAACTACAGCTTATTGGAGTTACTGAAATTAGATGCTTGATTTCATTTCTAAATTTGGACATTTTATATTTTGTAACAAGTGATAGAACTCACTTAATAGAAACATTTATGAAAAGACTTCTGTAAAATATTACTCCTTAGGCAGAAAACAATATTGTATTTATCACCCACATTGTTCCAGATAGACCAATGACATCCTTACAATAAAGTAGCAAAATTTCCCAAATCATTGGATTAAATAAGTCAAAAGTACCCTGAGTATCTCTATTCCTTTTCAATCTACTCACTCAATGATACATTAGTATGCACTGTGAAGAAAATACTGGAAGCCTTCTTTTTAAAAAACCATTATTTGAGGATTTTATACATGTATGTAATGTGTCTTGATCAAATCTACCCAACTACCTCCCATCCAACTGCTCTCATACCTCTACCACTTTTCCTTCCATTTGCAACAGATGGAAACCACTATAGAAAAACCAACCATTCAAAAATGCAGAATGGTGGAGTCGAGTCCTAATGGATACATCTATGAAGTAATAATGGATAAAAAAATATTTTTGCACCAAAACTCAGGAAATATTGCAGAAGAGGGGATGGTCTATAAGTGAGGACCAGGGAGTTTGTTGTGAGATTGTGACTTCTAGTAATGTCAAAAGCTATAGATTATTACCTATAGACTACTACCAATATGGCTGCCTAAACATGAACTGACCAAGGATGACACTGATAGACATTCTGAAGTGGACAGGGGAAAGCCAAAGAGGCCTCAACCCTGCACAAAGAACTATAGGCACTAAGGAATTCTGAGAGTGGGAAAAATTAGTCTTCCCTAGAGAACAGCACACCAATTGGTTATTCAATACTAACTTCATACACTTTAAAAAAAAACTACTAAGTCCATTTAGTGCTTCCAGTATGTACATGGTTGTGGTGACATCCACTGGAACATGGATAGCCTATCAGGCCTGGCCTTTCCCTCTTCCACTACCCTGTCTTATTGCATAGTGATATGACAAAACATTGCAAAATGTTTATGTACTACATCTATTCATAGCATTGCGAGTTAAGTCTTTCTTTTTATATTGTTTCTCTAAATTATCTTTTCATGATCTTCAACAAGAATGTTTCACCTATTGGAAGAGACCTGAGAACAATTATTCTTAATTTCATTGGGAGAGACCTTACTGGATACTGTTAGCAATAAATCCAGTAGTAAAATTCCAGTGAATAAATGCTTGAGGCAATTCAGAATTCTATCCAATTAGAAGAGTACTGTAATCAGGACCTTCCAATAGAGGACTGTTCAGCCAGTAAATAGAGCTAATTTTGAATGTAAATGCTGACCCAAAACTTTTGTAGTAACTCATAATTTGGGAATGTGAGCAGCTTTCAACAAAGATGTTCTATTAAGACTCCTATGTTCAATTTTCTTTTTTAAAAATTTACTTACTAATAATCGTTCTTTTAATTTTCTATAGGCTTCTGGTCAGTTCCAGTCTCATCAAATAAGACCACAGGAATTATAGTGGATGGTATTTCTACTGGAACCTGAATGTAAAGTAACTTTCAGCAAATCACCCTATGACTTAAGTAGTTGTCAATTTTTCCTGGAAGAAGAATTAATTATTCTAATATGTTGACCAGGGACTATGCAATTTAAAATTTGAATTTAGTAACATTTAGAGCAATGGGCCATATATTTCCCATCTGGAAGAGATTAATAGAGACACAAATATGTTATTCAGCTAGGAAATGTAATTCCACAGCAATCCTTCTTAATGTTTGTGGGTTTCATCCACCAACCTCTTGGAATTCCCTAGGCTTGTGGTTACTAGGGTAAAACTTCTGGCTATTTGTTTCAATTAATTTTTTCACTTTACTATTTATTTTTTAACTTCATCTTTCTTTTGAAGACATCTATACCTATCAAGAATTCTAAAAAATAAATAAATAAAAGACCGTTGCTGTCACTGCTCATCAGGTGATTCAGTTCATTTTGTCGGGGCAGCTGTCACTTGAGCGACTGTTCATCAGAACCATTTTCATACCATGAAGGAGATTTATGATTGTCTTTCAGTTGTTCAGCAACAACTAAATCCATCCATCTTGAACAGAAGGTGTACTAACAGTGTTGAACTTTTCCTGAGCTCTGTGTTCAAGGAAAAGAGTGATAATTAAGAAATACACTCATCATTTCCTTTTAAGAAAAGACTTCAATTTAACCTATGCTATAAAATTTAGTTAAGACTTCTTGTCCACTGTTTCTTCATGGCTTTAATAACATATGTGTATGTGTATAAATTACCTTGATCAATAAATTTTTTAGTTTAACTATTTTACTACTATTTTACTATTTAGTGTGTGTGTGTGTGTGTGTGTGTGTGTGTGTGTGTGTGTATGGAGGTCAGAGGACAACTTGCAAGAACCAGTTCTCTCCTTCCACCCATGACTACCAGAAATTGAACTCTGTTTGCCAGGTGTGGCAGAAATTCCTTGCTGAGCTCCTTCAACTTGTTTGAAAAACAAAACAAAATAAAAAAAAAGAAAAAATAAATGCCAAAGCAGTGGACTGAAAGAAGGCCTAAATTATGAAATGGAAACAAACAAATCCACAAAGAATCAATGAAACAAAGAGCAGATTCCTTGAAAAGATCAGCATCTTGGTGAACTCTTAGCCAAATTAACCAAAAGAGAGAAGACCCAAGTCAATAAAATCATACGTGAAATGGAGCTATTGCAAAGATTATAAAATAAATTCAGAAAGCTATAAGAACGTACTTTATAAACCTGTATCTTACTCAGTTGGGAAGCTTAAAAGATATAAATGAATTTCTAGATGCATCTGACCCACCAAAGTTAAACTGAGCTAATAATTTGAACAGAAATATAGCTAGTAAAAAAGTTGAAGCAATAATAATGCAAAACCCATCTCTAAACTAAAAATTATAGCTCATATTCAGATGGATTTATAGCAGAATTCTATCAGAGTTTTAAGCATGTTACTAGAACCAATGCTTCTCAAATTATGCAATTAACTTAAAATAGAAGGGCCACTTCCAATCTTCCTTTACAAAGGTAGTATTACTCTATTACCAAAAGCAGACAAAAATGCAACAACAAAAAAGAAAACTATAGACTAATATCCTTGTTGAACATAATTGTAAAAATTCTTATCAAAATATTCCCAAACCAAATAAAGTGATACACCAAAAGGATTGTTCAGCAGCATCAAGTTGGCTTTATTCCAGAGCTTCAGGGATGGCTCAATGTACACAAATCAATAAATGTAATAAATCATATAAGTGGACTTAAAGAAAGAAACATTATCATCTTATAAGATACCGAAAGGGTTTTTGAGAAAAGCCAATACCCATTTATGATAAAAGCCTTGAGAAGAACAGGGCTGGAGTGGACACACCTGAACATAATAAAGACTATATAAATGACAAATTCAGAGCCAATATCATACTAAATGTAGAATAATTTGAAATCAGGCCCTCTGAGTGGGTGAGACAGTTGATTGGCCTGATCTGTTTGGGAGGCATCCAGGCACTGGCACTGGGTCCTGTGCTCATTGCATGAGTTGGCTGTTTGAAACCTGGGGCCTATGCAGGGTCGCTCGGCTCGGCCTGGGAGGAGGGGACTGGACCTACCTGGACTGAGTCCACCAGGTTGATCTCAGTCTGTGGGGAAAGCTTTGCCCTGGAGGAGATTGGAATGGGGGGCGGGCTGGGGGGAAGGTGAGGGGGGTGGGAGGGGGGCGAACAAGGGAATCTGTGCCTGTATGTAGAACTTAATTGTATTGCAAAATAAAAATTTTTTTTAAAAAAAGAAAATGAAATAATTTATAATCAGGAATGAGACAGGGCTGTCCATTCTTTTCACAGCTACTCAATATACTGTCCATAGTCTTAGCAAGAAAAAAAAGAGAAAGAAACAATATGGAATACACCTAAGAAAATAAATTAAAATATACCTGTTTAGAGATGATTCTATACACAAGAGGCCTTAAAGACTCTACTATAAACCCCTAGAACTGACAAACACTTTAAGCAAAGTGCTAAGATAACAAACTAACATACAAAAAGCAATCAACTTTTCTATATACCACTAACAACACACTGAGAGAAATCAGGGAAACAATCCTATTTGCAATAACCGCAAAATTAAATGAAAGACCTTAGAGTAACCCAACTAAGGAGATGATGCAAACTAAGATTCTGAGAACTAAATCAAGGAAGACACTAGAAAATAGAAAGATCTCTGAAGGTCCTAGATTGGAAAAAAATCATTTTTGTGAAAATGGCCACTCTTCTAAAATCAATTTACAGATTCAATGCAAACCCAATAAAAATGCCCATCATATTCATAACAGAAATAGAAGCCAATCTTAAAATTAATATGGAAGCACCAATGATCCCAATAGGTAAAGTAATCATGAGCAAGAATAGAAATAATAATAATGTTGTGTATAGTATTATACCCAATATCAAGTTATAAGAAAGAGCCATGATGATGAATACAACATGGTACTAACACAGAACCAGACACATAGATCAATGGAATAGATAGAATAGAAGACATAGATATAAACCCCTGCAATTACAACAACCTCATTTTGACAAAGATATCCAAAATACACATTGGACAATCAACTAATTTTTGACAAGGATGTCATGACTAATAAATGGGAAAGAATAATTTTTAATAGAAACAATTCTAGGGCAAATGTATAGATGTTTGCAAAAATTAAAGTTGAATTCTTATTCACAACACATAAAAGTTAACACAAAATGAATCAAATATGAGCACAGACAGAAGAAAACATGCAAAAATTCTTGATGCTAAAAGACCAAGTAACAAAAGACAAAATAAATGCTTAAAATGAGTTTTAACAAAAAGTTAAAAAAATGTGCTTCAAGGCTTACTCAAGAAAGTTAGAGTATAAACAAACATGAGCATTTAGAAGGTAGTCTGATAACTTGACCATTTAGCAAAACAATCATAGTAGGTTCTCCTCTAGGGCCTATGACAAAAGTGACAAGTTCTTTCTCAGATTTACAGAACCAACAATAAGTTCCTTCTTGTGGAGTGGCCCTCAAACACAACCAGAAAGTGATTGACAATGGTCCCTGAGCCTTTGGAGGAGAGGTATGATAGAGATGTCCCCTTTAAGGCTGACCACTCCATAGTCCTTTATTCTCTGCACCTTGACCAGTTGTTGGTCCCTGTGTTAATTACTATCTACCACAAATATAAATTTCTCTGATAAATGTTGAGAGATGCCTTAATTTATTGATATAATAATAAGTCATTCAAATTTTAATACTATGTTCATTTAGCAGAAAAATAGTAGTGAGTTCTCCCCTAGGGCCAATGACCTGTCTAGCCACAGGCTCTTGACCCAATAATGGTGCCAGGTATAAGTTTCATTTTGTGGAGTGACACTTAAATCTAGTCATAAAATGCTTGGTTGCTCCTATGATGCTCATGTCATTAGTGAACCAGTAGACATGTCTTACCAATCTAATCATTCCTGTAGCTCTCAGGGTTTACAGTTAGGTAACACTGATGATTACTTTTTCTTCTGACAGCATAAAGAAATGACTTCAATAGTACTCTAGTAACAGAAATCTAGTGTGTTTAAAGTGCTGGGTTCAAATAGCAACAGCAGAAAAGGGAAGTAAAAAAATGAAAAAGCAACCAGCAAACTGTAGAGACTTTTGCAAATTATATTTCTCATAAAGAGTTTGTATCTCCTTATATGTGAGGACTATAAGTTAATCATAAAGATGATAAACTCTAATAAAATGACAAGTCTTAGGGATAGACATTTCTCTAATAAGTACATAAAGAAATTATGTAACTTCATAACATAATCATGAAGTTAATGTAAATCAAAACCAGACTTTGCACATTGCCTCAGACCATGACAACAAGTAGAATGAAAGCAGAAGGTTATAGAAGATGTTGGCAGGGAGATGGAGAGATTGGAAACCTCATAGACTTTTAATGGCAATGTAAAGTTGTACAGAAACTTTATAAGCAGTTTTCATGATTGAATGTATATTGATCATCTGGCTCAGAAATTCTGACCATAGATACACAGTGAAGAGAAATGAAAATATCTATCAGCACAACAACTTGCATACAAGTGTTTACAGGTTACATGAATGAGATTCATAATAGCAAATGGCAGAACTGACCCAAATGTCTAAGAATTGATGAGTAAATAAAACATGGGATGCCCGTATAATAAAAGGTAGTTTGGCCTTAAACAGAACAAAACATCTTTACATGCTACAACATGGATGAATATTGAACAAAATATATATGGAAGATGATAATCACAAAATGCCATGAGTTGCATGATGTATTACTTGTAATGTTCAGAAAATGCCAGTGTAGATGTATGAAAGTAGGCTAAAGGTTGCTTACAGATGAGAAACATAAAGAATGTATACTATGCTAGATAAAGAATAATTATTTTTGAAATAATTTTCAGAAATGACAGTTTTAAAATATTTGAATATACAAAAACTCCAGTATTCACTTCAAATGAGTGATTGTTTTGATATGTGAGTTGTATCTTAAAAGGAAACTGTTAAAAGAAAAAAAGAATGTTCTACATTGCAAATATTAGCTAGCACTCTCTCATTGATTGGAGACTCATCTTGAAATTTCATTTTCAGGACTTAATTTTCTAAATTTCATATAGTTTTTGGTGATTACTTGAGAGTCTCTTTTGCTGATATTGTCTGGGTAACTTCTGTGGTTTATTTTAGGTGAGACTTGACTAGCCTTCAAGAGAGAAGATGACCTCTGTCAGCTGTCTTGCCTTTGGTGTTGAATTTTGGCTCTGATACTTTGTCTTTTCTCCACATAGCCTCCCATATTCCAGGAGTTGATATAGGGCCCTGCATGGCTAACTATCTTGCAGGAAATAAATTAAAAAATACCTGGTCTCTTAAACCCATTCTCAGAAATTGTGTTTCTGTTTTTCCACCTATTGATAAGGCAAGTTACAAGGCCAGTGAAGGCTCTAGAATGCCTAAAAGAGACTCTACAACTAGATGGAAGAAATGTCAAAGTAACATGTTCATTGGTGTTTTACAGTGATAGGACAATTCCACAAATTAAAAGTCTATGTAAAGATCTTGGACATTATCCTTCAGTTCTCAGGGAATCCCTGAAAGATAATGGGAATGAAAATTATATTATCCATGAATTATAATTATATATGTAATATATAATATAATTATTAAATAGTTACAATTTCCATAATATAATATGTGGAAACTATATTATCCATATCCACAGGAGATGCCTGTGGAGTCTCTATGGAAGATGAATCAAAAAGAGCAAAAATTAAAGTTAGGCAACATCATTGGAATAATGATCAAATAGTCTATTTAGAGATGACAGAGGAATGAACAAAGATTGAATATAAATTTTATAGATTATTACATCTGACTTAATAGCAAGCAATGTCAAAATTATATACAGTGTGGTAAGTCACTATACTGTGATTGTATGCACGTGTGACAAATTACACACCATCTTCTAGCAGTAGAAAGAATCTATTAGGTCAAAGAATGCAAAGGAATAATGAGCATAGACTTTCAGATGATTATTTTAGGCAAAGGGTGTAAGTTTGTATAAAAGTTCCCTATATTCTTTGGATGGTAAGGTCATACCTGTGGTCCTAATCTGCTTTCTGATGCTGTGATACACATCATTGTCAAAAGCAACATATGAAGAAAAGGGCTTATTTGATCTTACAGGTTGCAGTCTACCATTGAAGGAAGCCAAGACAGAAACTTAAGGCAGGTTATTGAAATAGAAACCGCAGTGAAACACTTTATACTGGCTTGCTTCCTCTAGCTTGCTCAGCTTGCTGTCTTATATAGCTCATGTCCACCTGCCTAGGAATGGTGTGGTCCACAGTGGACTGGGCCCTCCTACATCAATCATCAATCAAGATAGTCTTCCTCAGACATGTGTACAGGCCAACATGATAGAGGAAATTTTTCAACTGAGATTCCTTCTTCCCATTATAAGTCTACCTCTTTTTAATTGACAAACACATCACTGTTAAACCCTAACCTTATTTTTCTTGTTTGTGCCCCCAAATTTCACTTTAATACCATAATATAAAAAATACAGTCCTTTAAAGTACTCCTTCTTTCAACATTTCAATTATTTAGAATGTCAAATTGTCTTTAATAATTCAAAGTCTTTTAAATGTGAAATCAAAACCAACATGTATACTTTCTTATTCCAGTCACATTTAAACAAAACCAAAGTCTAGCAATGTAGCAAATTGTCTGACATCTGGGTCTCACTCATGATGTTCTGGATTCCAAAGCTCAGTCCAACTTCTCTGGTTTTGCCACCTGTAGCAAACACACAGCTGGTCTTATAAGATTAGGCCAGTTCCACTCCATACCCTCCAACATCATGGTGGACATCCTATGGCTTTGGCATCTCCAGTATGCTTGGGTCTCATTGAAACTCAGATTGAGTCTTTACCAGTGGTCTCTTCTTGCCTCTCCTTAAGGACTCTGATACTACCAAGTGTTGCTAGGCCTCAGCCACTCTCCATGGCCCCTCAATCTTTAATCCTTTATGCCTTCAAAAACAGTGCTCTGTACAAGACTCTTGCGTCCAGTTTGATTTGTAGCCATGATCCCACATAGACCTCAGCTTCTGTGTGCTGACCATAAAAAAATGCTTCCCAGAAGATTTTGCCATAATGATGGAAATCTCTTATTAATCACATATGATTCTTCAGTCCCAACTACCCAGTATCCACTGTTTAAGTAAAGCAAATGTTTTTACTTCCACAGATTCATTAATCCAAAATATTACACAAATGGTTCTGATAGAGTCTCTGATTTCATTTGAAACTTTGCAAGCAAGGCCTCTGTCACAGCTTGCTTATTTGACTATTTAAAAGAGAGAGAGAGATGGATGGAGGGAAAGAGATGGAGGGAGGGGAGGAGGGAGAGAGGACGAGAATATAAGAGAGAAGGAGAGAATGAGAGAAGAGAAGCTGCAAGGACATACTACTGGGTGATGAATGGGACACTGAAGAAGTCAAGAAATAAATTTAAAAAATCATAGAATATTGTGAACATGAACACACAACTTACTAAAATCTATGGTATACAAGGGGAGACCGTTTTAAGAGTGATAGTCTTAAAAGCACACATTGAAAAGATCTGAGACTTCTCAAATGAAAAGATTAATGGTATACCTTAAGGCTTTAGAATTTGTCTAAAATTTAGACAAATAAGAACAAGCCAAATCTCAAACCAGTAGATGGGGAGAAATAATTAAAATCAAAGCAAAAACTTAAGAAATACAAATGCAAAAAAAGATGCAAAGAATCAATGAAATGAAGAGTTGGTTCTTTGAAAAGATAAATAATATTGACAAATTTGTAGCCAAATTAACAAAAAAGGAGTGGGAAAGACAGCCCAAAATTAATAGAATTATAGATAAAAAGGGAGACATTGCAACAGATACTAATGGAATTCAGAAATCATAAAGATATACTTTAAAAACCTCTATTCCAGTAAACTGGAAATAGCTAAAAGAAATGTATAAATTCTTTAATGCATATGACCTACAAAAATTAGAACAGGATGAAATAAATAATTTATAGAGATATATAACTAATAATGATGTAGAGGCAGTAATAAAATGTCTCATAACAAAAAATGTCTTGGTACAAATGGATTCACTGCAGAACTCTACCATTCAAGTAAGTATTAGCATCAACATTACTCAAACTATTCTATAAGATAAAAAAGAAAGGAAGGCTTCCAAACTCCTTTTATAAATCCATTATTACCTTGGTGCCAAAGTCAGAAAATGACACAATAAGAAAAATATAAGCCAACTTCCACGGTGAACATAAATGTAAAAATTCTCAATAAAATGCTGTCAAATGTAATCCAAGATGATACTTAAAAGATCATTCATCATGGTCAGTTGGTTTCATTTCAGAGATGCATGTATGGTACAAACATATGTATATCAACAAATGTTGTTTAGCACATATATGGATTCAAAGACAGAAATAGCATGGTCTTCTTACTAGTCAGAGAAAAGGCCTTTGACAAAAATTCTTTAGTGGTGAAATGTTGGAGAGGCTAGGTATGGAGGGAGCATATGTCAACATATTAATGGCCATATACAGCAAACCTATAGCCAACGTGATGCTAAGTGAAGAAAATTTTAAGCATTTCTACTAAACTAGAGAAGGAAGAGAAGAGAATGGGGAAAAAGAAAAGGATACAAATGGGAAAGAAGTCAAAGTATCACTGTTGCAGATAATATGATTCTATACATAACAGGCACTTAAAATTCAACCAAATTCTCCCAAAATTAATAGAATAGAAGATATACATATAAGTCCACACAACTACACCTACCTGATTTTTAACAAAGATACCAAAAACAAACATTGGAAAAAAGACAGCATTTTCAACAAATAGTACTATGAAACTTGGATGATAACATGTAGAAAAAGACAAAACTCAAGTCCAGATAGATAAAAAAATCTCAACATAAGACTTGATAATCTCTTGAGACCCTGCTGAGGTTCACGGTCCATGCTGATGCCAGATGTCACGTGAATGTTGTGGTATGTGCTGTTGCCAGAAACTAAGTAGAAGTCCATGCTCTGTGCTGCCACTACTGTAAAGGGCAAGGAAGTGTACTTTGCAGTGGTATTGAAGACTGCAGACTCATGGTTGGGAATGAGAGACATAGAGGCTTCTGTGGCAACCTCCTCCCATTCCCCCCTGCTCCAAGAAATAAAAAAAAAAAACAGTCTAGACAGAAAGACATTGAGGAGAACTCTTAAAAATTGTGATAGGAATCCTGAAGTGTAGTTCTTCACAGTTGATAGCTTCTGGAGGATGTGGGGGTGGGGAAGAACTCAGTTTTCTTTAAGGGGCTGTGCTGCACTGTATTTGTTTATACTGTAAAGATGTGTCTCTGCCTAAGGTGCCTTCTGATTGGTTTAATAAAGAGCTAAATGGTCAATGGCTAGGCAAGAGACAAGAGGCAGGACATCCAGGCAGGGAGAGAGACTGGGAGGAGGAATCTAAGCATGGGTTTTCTCAAGCAGACTTAGAGCAAGTCAGATGTGCCATACTAAGATAGAGGTAACCAAACCATGTTGCAGAATGTAGATTTAAAAATATATGGGTTGATTAAGTTATAAGAGCTAGTTGGGGAAAAGCCTAAGCTAAGGCCAAGCTTTCATAATTAATAATAATTCTCTGGGTCATTATTTGCGAGCTGGTGGTCCAAAAATAGTCCAACAAGAAAGCTCGCTATGGGACTGGCCGCCACTGGGAGTTTGACTATGCTCCAGTGAATGTGTGGACAACACAAATTGGACTTTTCCTTTCTTCTTTTCTTTGGGAGAGGTCACAGGGATATGGGATGGTGGACCTAGGAAGACTGGGCAGTGAATGCGATTGGGGTGTATTATGTGAAACTCCCAAATAATCGATAAAAGTATTATGTTTGGGGAAAAAAAGACTTGATCATCTAAAATGATGAGAGGATAAAGTACGAAGTATGCTTCAATATAAGGACAGTCAACAATTTTCTGAATAAGACTCTAGTAACACAGGAAATAAGGCCAACAATCAGTGATGGTACTTCCTAATGTAAAAAAATACTGTACACCAAAGGAAACTGTCAATCAAGCAAAGAGGCAGCCCACCAAATTGGGGAAAAAACCTTTGGCATTTATATATCTGAGAGAGGATTAGTTTCTAGAATATACAAATAACTAAAAAAAAAAACCCTAAGCACCAAGAAAACTAATAAACCTTTAAAAATGGGCTACAGAATTATACATACAGTTCTCAAAAAAGAAATACAGGTGGCTAGAAAGTACTGTAAAAAGTATTCACCATCCTTTGCTATTAGAGAAATACAGTTAAAAGCATTTTAAGATTCCACCTCATTCTAGTCATAATGGCTGTCATATCATAAATCAAGAACCACAATTCTGTTGTGAATGCAGGGAAAGTATAATACATATTCACTGCAGTGGGAGTAATGTGGGGATTTAACAAGGCAACTCCATGTAGTTAAAAGTTTTATTTTGGGGTAACTTACAGCCAGTAAAGGGGTTGGTTACAGGATCCAGGAGAGGTGAGGTGCAGTCTAGCAGGGTTCTCTGGAGAACTCTGACTGGGTATGCCATCCAGCATCCAGAATCACGAGGAACCAAGAGACTGGCACATCCAGATCTCAGGTCTTAAGGTCTCCTGTCTCAGCCCTGCCCTAGGGGCAGGCCATAGTTAGGCATGGCAGTTACTGGAAGCCTCACTAGGGGTATACTTCCAGGTCAAAGCTGGAACAGCTACATGGGAGTGTAAATCAGCATGAGCCTAAAAACAGCCTGAAGGTTTCTCCAAAAGCTAAAACTAAAACTGCCACTGGAACTAGCCATTCCATCCCTGGATATAAACACTAAGGACTCTGTATCCTCCAACAGAAGTACCTGTACATCCATGTTCATTGCTGTTTATTCACAATCTCTAGGAAACAGAGGCAGCCTAGATATCCAACCACTGAAGAATCAATAATAATGAAGATGTGGTATGTACACAATGAGATGGGCTTCAACCGTGAATAAAACTGTATTTATGAATTTTGTATGGAAATGGTTGCAATGGGGAAAATTATTTTGAGTGAGATAACCCAGGTCCCAAAAGACTAAAAACACATGTTCTCTCTTCTATGAGGATCCTAGCTTCAGTTCTTTAGTATGGTATGTCTAACACAATGTCCAGAAACAAGAAAAGGAATGGGGTGGTTGGGAGGAATCACTTGAAGGATGATAATAGAACACAGGCAAAAAGAAAACAAAGAGGAAGAATATTGTGGGGTGGAAAGGTTTATTGGGAGGGTATTGGGGAAATGAGCATGTGGAATGTGGAGAGGATCAACTTGGGTAAAGGGAGTATAAAGAAGCCATTTGCAAAGCAAGATGCCCGCCTATGCAATAGCTACTTAGCTGATGTGTCAGGGGGTAACCAACTGCCCTCTGAATGGACTGAAGACATTCCACAGTTGGCAGGGGTGACTGATACCTGCTTCCACCAGCCTGGTTATCCACACAGGCATAGAGAGGTAGCAAGCCCAGGGAATATATTTCTAGTGGTTAACTGGTATAGCTGGAAACTGCCTTCTCAATACCTATACTCAGAGACAACCACTTACAGCTTTAATCAGAGAAGCCTCTCATCACAATGAATAGTGGTGAAGAGAGAGATGCATGGGTGCCCAAATTCAGAAAATAAATGACAGATGTGGGCCCAACTCTAAAGAAATCACTTGGACCATCCCATCTAGGGCTCAGGTAACATTGGGAAAGAGGAGGTAGGAGGTATGTTAAGAGCCAGGAGATGGAGTGAAGGCCTATGAAAAGCCACTTCTTAGACTCAGTACAACTACTATAATCATTAACTCACATGAAATGTAGTTACCTGCATTGGGTCCTTACAAAACTAACCCTATCAGCAGTCAAGGAAGCAGAAGTGGCTGATGGGCCCCTACCACTAAACTATTGGCTACTGGGAGAGGGGATCACTGCCTTTAGTCTAGTACCTTCTGCTGAGACTTCCAGGCTCCAACAGATAGCAGTAGCCCTGTTTAATCTTGGTGAGATACAAACTAAACTAAACATAATAATTATAGGAGAGAGATTTTTGAGGAGGATGGAGGGTAGATCTGCGTGATAGGGAGGTAGGAAGTAAGAGTGGACAGTAGGCAAGAATCACATACATGAAACTGTAAATAGAAAACAAAATTTAGTTATAAAATCCATATTCTGACTTGTAAAAACATACTGTCTAGAGCAATGGCTAAAAGCTGTCCCAGGTTATTAAGCTCTTGAAATGTCTGTTTTGTAACCAAGAAACTATATTTCTAATTTAATTTTAATTAAAAGTTAAAAACATTTTCCATTCAATATAACTCTGGTGCTTTGGTGAGATTAAATTTCATTTGAGCTGTTGAAAATTTAGCACTCAAACTGAAATATGCTATTCATATAAAATACACACAGGATCTTGGGAAAAGTATGGAAATGTAAAATAATTCATTAATAATGTCTATATTTACTAGGCAGAAAATTTGATGTATATATATTATGACAAATAAAATTTATTATTAAAACCAATGTCACCTGTTCTAACAATTCATTTTTACTGTGCCTGTTAGAAAACTTAGAATTCCGTATGTGGCCCATATTTATTTGTATTGACAGCACTGCTGTAGGACGTTTTTATTTCTCAGATAAAATACAAATTCCATATTTTGCACACTGTACCTGCAAAATAGTCCTCAGAAAGAAGAAATACCCTTCTATGGCTTCCTGGCACTGACCATTGAATCTTTCCAATGTGTGGCCACAGACTAAGAGTCCCTTCAGACCACTGTTTAGTAAGTTGGGGAAGTCAGAGTGAAACACCAGAGGAGTCACTTGTGAGTAATTGGAGGCCTTGGCTTGGCTTGTCTGTTTAATCGGTCTTGAAAGGCATTTATTGCTTGCCTGACTAAAAAGTGGTGGAAATTATTGCTTTAGAGAACTTTTCCCTGTCAGCCTGTTTTCAGAGAGGTGAGTATTTCTCAGGGCCATCCACATTATCTGTGTATATGCCAATGACTACGAACGTAGGAAGGATAGGAGAAAGAATAATACAGAAAAATGTCGGAGCTCAAAGGCACCCAAAGCTTCACAATGGTGCCTTAGACTCCTGCTTTTCACAGGAGCTCTGAGGTCTCAAAGATATGTAGAGATGACAGAGAAGGCTGTCTATGGAGTGACAAGTATATGTGTGTGCATGTCTATGTACATGCAAGCTTTAACTGAATTTATCTTTCCAAATGAAAGCCCATACCAACATGCACATGGTAAATAAATGAACTTCTTTATCTAACAATTCTTTCCCCAATATTTGATACAATCTAATGGAGTCAATGTAGATGAAACAAAAGGAGAAATAAGAGATAAGTCCTAGGTGCCTGGCCTTCAAGGGGCTGTTCTGGATGAAGTTTATTTAAGTTTCTTTGGGTTGAACAGACAGAAAATGAAAAGAACTATTGTGTACACGCTAAATTTGAGAAACCCATAATGCATTCACATGTAGGCAGGGTGGAATCCTGGTCCCATTCCAGAACAAAATATGTTAGAAGTTTTTTGAGTAATACTGCTGCTTTGATATATTTTAATCTTACCTACATGACTCTGTGGTGTAGGCAAAGTTGACATCAACTGAAATAGTTTCTGGCATTGGTTATGGGTTCTGGAATGTGGTTGGACAAGGAGATGTTAGATATAAGTGAGAAAAAAGAGACAATGCTTACCTAGATTCTCTTCATCTATTGTGTACTCTATTGGCCAATGGCTTTCTGTACAATGGGAGTCCAGAGTTCACCATTATAGGCTCAGAGGGGCAGACACATAGTGTAGTACACTGTTTAAAAACACCTGGTTAAACCCTAGCATCACTACTCTCTAACACAGACTTTGCACAAGTTGCTCATTCTTTCATGGGTCACTTTCCTTAGGTGGAAAATATGAATCATAAGATAAAACAAATGAGCATCTTTGAAGTAATATGTTACTCAGATTTTCGTTACCTGAATGAAATAGTTAAAGCAGATAATTTCTTAAGAGAAAGAGTTTATTTAGGCTCATAAGTTTTAGAAGCCCAGATTCTACTATATGGATGGAAGAATTCACAAGTGTGGCCTCTGGTGAGTCTGGCAGTTGGTGGCATGTTGAGAGAGGTTTGATTACACTGTGTAAAGATATACCACTGTGATTGGTTTACTAAAAAGCTAAATGGCCAGTAGCTAGGAAGAAGATAGATCGGTGAGGCTGGCAGGCAGAGAGAATAAATAGGAGGAGAAATTTAGGCTTGAGAGAAGAGAAGAAGGAGAAGAGAACGAGGGATAAAGAGAGGGACACACCTGGGGCCAGCCAGCCGGACAACTGTGAGACAGACAGACACAGAAGAAGCAGGAAAAGTAGAACATACAGAAAGAAAAGGTAAAAAGCCCTGAGGCAAAAGGTAGATAAAGAGAAACAGGTTAATTTAAGTTGAAAGAGCTATCCAGAAATGAGCCTAAACTAGGCTGAGCATTCATAACTAATAAGAAGTCTACATGTCATGATTTGGGAGCTGGCTGTTAGCCCAAAAGAAAAAGCCTGGTACATTTGGCACCCCACATTGGGCACTATGTGTAGCAGGCTTTTTTTTAGACTGCCAGCCCCCAAATCATGACACAGAGATTTATTATTAATTATGAAAGGTTGGCCTTAGCTTAGGCTTGTTTCTAACTAGCTCTTATAACTTAAACTAACCCATTTCTATTAATCTATATGCTGTCATGTGACTCATGGGTTTTATCTCTCCCCCTGCATGTCCTGCTTCCTCTGTGTCTGGCTAGTGATCCCCTCTTCTTCTTCTCAGAGTGCTATCTGTCCAGCAGGCACACCTATACCTCCTGCCTAGCTATTGGCCATTTAGCTTTTTATTTAAACCAATTACAGTGACATATCTTTACACAGTGTAACCAAATAACTCGCAACAGTGGCATGTCATTGGAAAGAACATACTTAAAAGTAGCAGGCATATCTCAAAGTGTAGCAGAAAGATTGGGCTCCTATGACCTCCTTTAAGGAAAGGCTCCTAGTGACATAATGACCCATAAGCCCCACCTCCTTGAGATTTACTCCCAACACCATCCTCTTGGGGACTGAGATTTAATGCATGGACCTTTGAGAGATACTTAACATCCTAACTAAAGCAGTCAGCACAATGCCTTACCTGTAACCTCAATAAAATAACCATTATTGTAATTTTCCTTTATGCTCTCTTTATTTATTGTGTCAACCTGGAGTTCCAGGGAAATAAAATCGCACTTAGAAAAAATATTTATCTGGCTTTACACACTTGCCTAATTTCTCTAAGGGCTCATGTGGACATATTTTCCTCCCTTGCTTATAAATATCTTCACATGCAAACAGAGTTAAATCATTCATTTTCCACCTTCAGGATCTGTAATATTGGCTTAAAGAGTGGAATTATTCCTGGGAGCTTTTCCCAACGTTTTTAGTACCAAGTCTTTATTTAAAGAAGAGTGAAATAAGCCTCCTGTAAGACTATGTGACTTCATTTTCAGTAATTGGTTTATTCACTTGCAACTATTTTTGCTATTCTCAAACTTTCCCTCAAATAGGTCTTTCTGCCTGGAAGTCCCATTGCCAGAAAGTCTGTTTGCATACTTTGATAAGAGGTGGAGAAAGAAGGTGGACATTTATTGTATTACATGTGTGCTGTGCTTTTTTTTTTCCTAATTAAAATTTTAACATTTAGTGGGAGGGGCTCATGAGGCCCAACACTTCCAGGAAGAACTATTAGTAGTGAACATTTCCTGGGTGGGGCTTGGGCTGTCATTCTCTTCAGGGGCATAGCTGTCTCCAGTAAATAACCTCCCAGCCACACTCATGCCAGCTGCTCTAATGGACCTCTAATTGACTGGGCCACATAAGACATCACAGCAGGAGGGCTACTTCTTCCAAAGAAGGGTTTCATCTGAAGAGGGAGGGAGGATGAGAAAGGGGAGTGGTGGTGAAAACCACTAAAATTCACCATATACATATACACAACTGTCAAAAAATAAATTTGGAAAGTAAAAACTTTAAACATGACTATCCATTGCAGAATTTTAAGTGCACAAAACTGTGAACCCTTTAAAAAAATGGTTGGAGGTATGTGGAGGTGTGTGGAGGCTCTTACGATGGACTTCGTGTGTACAGATATCTGTTCTGTTCCTCTAACATGCCTTGACTGTTTCATGAGGGCTTGTCTTTGCGACAGGATTGCTGCGTCACCTCAGCCTTACAGAGAATTGTCTCTACATTGAACCCCAAGTGGCGAAGCCTTTGTTGTGCCTCATTATGAACTTTTGTGCACATTTATGTTGGGAGATAAGCATGGGGTCATTTACACCTTTCTCTGCAGTTTTCTACTTGTCTTGTCCAAGGAAGTAATACCCCCAAAAGACAGGTAGGAAAGCTTGTTAATTTTTCACAGATAATTTAATACTGCTTACTATTTTGAAAATGCAGAAGTAAACAATTCTCCAGCCACATGTGGTATACATCTGGCATCTCAGCACTTGAGAAACTGAGGTAGAAGAGAGAATCAGGAATTCAAGGCATCATCAAATACTGTCTTTAAAGAAAGAAGATTTTGTTGATGATTTTAGTAAACATATGGGTCTATGTGAGTAGCCCTGTGTTTATGGGAAAAGAAGCCACAAGGAGAATTCTATCATGGCTTTTTCATCTCACAGCATTTCCCAGTCTTGATCCTTTGTTAATTCCTGAATATGAATGTTTTGTTTTCTTTTTCACTCCTACTGTCCTGACATTATTACTTCCTTCTCCAGCCAACCTTTCAGTATTTTTTTCAAATGGGATAATGCAGTTCCCAGTGACTGAAGAGGACTGTTAGTCATTGGTCCACATGTTGGGGAGGAGTTACAGGCACCTTAGAGACCATCTGTAAGGCAGTGGCAAAGCTTGATCATGTCTTAGCATGGCCCAAGAGGGATCATTGCACTGGTTAGCTTATACTTCTGATTTCGGGGGTTGGAGGTATGATCTTGTGTAGCTGGAGTTTTCTCCTGGGTCCCGCAGAGCCCCGGCAGTCCGACAGCCCACTTAAAAATAAACATACAGATGCTTATATTATTTACAAACAGGCTTCTTGCTAACTGTTCTTATATCTTAAATTAACCCATTTCTATAAATCTATACCTTGCCACTTGGCTCGTGGCTTACCAGCATCTTCACATGCTGCTTATCATGGTGGCGGCTGGCAGTGTCTCTCCCACTCAGTCTTCCACTTCCCAGAATTCTCCTCTCTCCTTGTCCCGCCTATACTTCCTGCCTGGCCACTGGCCAATCATTGTTTTATTTATACAGAATGATATCCACAGCAATCTTGGAATCCATGATTTGAACACAGGTGGGACTGGACAATACTTTGAGAACCTCTAATCAGTGATCCCGGTTCAGGATCTATCATGCCAGATAATGAACTCATAGAATTATCATAATGAAGTATTAAGCTGACATCATTCTGTTCCCATTTTCCAGTAGTGAAAACTGAGAGAAGACAAAATAGACCACCCAAGGGCAGGGGCACTTGATCAGTGGGTCTTAGGTTCAAGCCCAGCAGGAATACTCTAGACTCTGGATTGTCACTCCTGTGCTTGTGGCTTTCAGGCCGAGGTATAGCAGGACCAATCAGGGTGGAAGGGGAACTCAAGATGACTTAACAAGAAGAGAAATGTAGAACAGGATCTGAGATGGTTGGAAGCATTTTTACTGGATCATAAAAGCAGGGTAAGTTCTGACAAGTCACGATGACAGAGGAATAGGAGAATGAGAAACTTCATACAGCAAGACTGTGAGGAGAAAAATGTATGAAATATTTTGGGTTGTGGAGTGATAGGATGTGAATTATTAGGCCATAGTTTGCCTATGTGAGAAATGAAGCCAGAAAATATCAGGAGACAAGACCAAAAAGGGCCTTGAGTGCGTGCTGAAAAGCTTACATTCCTTTCTTCCCACACTGAGAGATGGACAGAGAAGTGTTTTAAACATGAGTGAAACAAAGTTCACTGGCATTTTGGCACTGACTGGAGACTGGGTGAAGGACAGGATGATTAGTTAAAGGACTATGCATGTGAGACAGATGACCAGGGCACGCATCTCCCTGGGGCACTGGGAAGGTGTTACACATCCTCCAATAAGTTGAAATTACTAGTTATTTACCATAAACACTTCCAGTGTTCATTTACTTGTAATCAAGCAAAGTGCTTTGATTCCCCAATTGACAGTGGTTCCAGTCTGGCTACCCTGAGCAAAAGAGGAGTAAGGGCACCCATCTGCCAGCACTGGTGTTTTGAACACTCCACAGATGCTTTGAAAAAACTGTACAATAATCACAGCTAACTAGTCTGGCTTCTGAAGCTTTAACCAGTGATGCTTCAAATAGTCTGTGCCAGGCTTTGGGCTATTACAAGCCCCAGCAAGTTCTCGACAATCCTGCCATGATTTCCACTAAACTTGGGGTGGGTGTGGGAAGAAAGCACTTTCCCTCATGGCTTGGAAGGACAACTATGACATGATAAAGAAACAACACCGTGTTAGTGCAAACATTAACTTTCATTTGCATGGGGGTGTATGCTGTGATTGATGCAAACGTGAACTTTCCTTTGCACGGGAGATGGGTTGTATTGGGTGCAATCACCCCTCCTTTGGCTGAAAAGCAGACTCTTTGGCTCACTTCGCGTGTTGTCTGGGAGATACCCTTCCTGTACTGATTCCACATTATAACATCGGACCTAACGAAGGCCTTCTCTGGAGTGGTCTTTGTGTACCAGACTTTAGTAGTGCAGACTGAATGGGTAAACGCTAAGGTGTTAAAGCCTCAGAGTGTTAGCAATAGCAGGAGCAGCAGCAACAGCTGAACAGTTGGCGTGCTGAGCTGAGCTGCCAAAATGGCAAGGTGACTGCCTGACCACTGAAGAAGAGGCGGTTGTACAGATGGAGAGAGTGGCCAGGGAAGAATTAAAGATAACGGCAGAAGTAGACAGGGTAGAGAGCTGGGACTGAAGAACAAGAGAAGAGTGTAGAAGAGAAATTTGCAAGTCTCAGGGGATGGAAAAGTTCTGGACAGCTGTCAAACCTTTAGGGCCATGGGTCTCAGAAACCCTAGGTCTGGAAATTATACCAGTAGCTACGATAAAGGACTCATGATTCTGAGGTCTGAGACCCATGGCCCTAAAGGTTTGGCAGCTGTCCAGAACTAGAGCCACAGTGCTTGCAGAGCTAAAGGTCTCAATACCTAAGGTGTGCATGAGAGTTAAAATACTAGACATTTCCACCTGCTGCTGCTCCCAACACTCACTGATGTCAATCACTGAAGAAAAAAAGCATGGAAGTCCAGCACTTGAACAGCCTCTTCTGGCCTATCCAAGATTTCTACCAACTAAGACCAAAAGGGTCCCAGCCAGTTGATCGGTAACTCAAGAATCCACCTAATGTAGGTGAAAAGGAGGAGGAAGGAACTGAGTTTGGCTTGGCTTGAGATTTATTAAGATAGGTGAATCAAAATTCTTCAAATTCTTCAAATGGGAATGTGATACAGAAAGGAGAGGTGAGACAAAGAGAGACAAACCTGACTGGTCAGCAACCTGTGTTCCAGTCACTCAAATGAGTGTCACAACTACAAAGATGAATGATTCGGTACCTGAACAGCTGGAGCTTGTGGCCTGCCGGAACGACTTTTAGAAAACACCAGCAATAACTTCAGTTCAAACCAAACTGGTAAGTGACCTGACTACCAGAGTGTAATAATTTCTCATGCTGGAATGTGGCTCTGGGTTCATGAAGATCATTTCCTGTCAGGAAGAGCCAAATAAACTAGCCATGGTCAGCACATCCCACAGAAGACAAATGTCTCCTTGAAACAGGTTTTTTGTTGGTAAATAGACCTGACACATAGGCATCTATTGCTCATCCTGCACTAATAAGTCTACTTCAGGACCATACATCATTAGAGCTGCAAGAGCTTCTAATGAACTCTAGGAAAAGAATATGGTTTCAAAGCACATGACCTACAGCTAAGCAGCACCAAGGACGCTAATGTGAAAATTTATGAGAAAAGTGCTTAAGGAACGCCCGAGCCTTTGTAAAATCTAGACACAGTTTCTATTAGAAAAAAAGTAGTTCACTTAAAAAGTGTTTACCCTCAAGTTTAGTAAAATCTCATATTCGATTTTTGTCATTGACTCAACATTTTTTCCTCTTCCTTTGCTCCCCAAGGTGGCTAAAGATCAGCCTGGGGCTAGGCAATGGAGCTGTACAAATGTATTCATAAGCAATTTTTCTGCTAAAGGAAATCATCAGACAAAATATAACGTAGTTTCCACAACTATCCGGCCATTAAGAACTGTTGGCTTTTACACACTCATCAAAACCATACATTGATCTAATTATTCACATTTTTAACTCATTGTACATTTATTCAACACTTACTTAGTGTCATGGTTAGTTTTTGTCAACTTGACACAAACTGGAGTCACCTGGGAAGAGGAAGCCTCAGTTGAGGACTTACCTCCAAGAGATTGGCCTAGGGGAGTATCTGTGGGGTATTTTCTTCGTTAATGATTGATGTGCGAGAGCCCAGCCCACTGTGGGTGGTGCCACCTCTAGACAAGTGTCCTGGGTTGTATGAGAAACTAAGCTGAGCAAGCCGTGGGGAGCAAGCCAGTAAGCAACATTCTGCCTGGGTCTTAGCTTTAGTTCCTGCCTTCACCTTTCACTTCTACTCCAGCTTCCCCGATGATGAACTGTAATCCATAAGCCAAATAAACCCTTGCCTTCCCAAGTTCCTTTTGGTCAATGTTTTATCACTGCAACAGATAGCAAATTAGGATACTAACCTAGGTTAACCATGTATCCTGGCTAGTTTTATATCACCTTGTCACAGCTAGTGTCACTGGAGAAAAGGAAACCTCAATCGACAATATGCCTTCATAAGATCAGGCTGTAAGCAAACCTGTATGGCATTTTCCTAATTAGAAATTAAGTCCGTTATGGGTGGGGTCATCTCTGGGTTAGTGGTCCTGGGTTCAACAAGAAAGTAGGTTTGAGCAAGCCATATGGAGCAAGCCAGTAAGCAGTACTCTTCCATGACCCCTGCATCAGCTCCACCTCCAGGTTCCTGCTGTTTGGGTTTTTGTCCTCACTTCTTCTGATGATGAACAGAGATGTGGAAGCTTAAGCCCAATAAATTCTTTCCATGTTGCTTTTGGTCATGGTGCTTCATCACAACAGTAGTAACCCTAAGTAAGACACCATGTAATATACTACACATCACAAGACACTTGTAAGAGACAAAAGTTCTATCATTTATAACTGCTTTGATTAACTATTGTTTTGAGCAAATTATCCTAAAGCTTAAAGTAGTGATTATTACATTCTCTGTGACTGAGTTTGCCTGCACAGCTTTCTTATGGTCTTTTGTACAGGTGGGGGATATGTCATTTGATGGTCCCAGATGACATCCCGGGGTGGCTAGAAGTTGGTGCTGGTTTACAGGAAGATATATTGGATCTTTCATCCATATGCGGCTTCTTCATAAGGCTTAGGTTTATCTCTGTGCTGTTGGGTTCTGAGAGAAAGTATCAATATAAACTAATATTCTAAGAGACCGAGGTGGAAAATGTAAACTATCCCCATAGTGTTTGGAATTGGCACAGTGTCACATTCACAACTTTTATTGACCAAGGGTATGATAGGACAGTCTGGAGTCAAGGAACTAAATAAATAGCATTATCCTTGGTGGAAATATAGTATATATACAGAAAGAAAGGAAATTGATGGTTCTTTTAGATATGAGATATCTCAAAAATCTACATGGGGAGAAGAGAGGTAGCACAAAACAGTCACAGAGACTAACATTCAACTTAGATCAGTGTCCTTGAGTGAAATAAAGGGTAATGATGATGATAATACCAATCTCGTGCATGGGTCAGTGTAATGCAGATTAAGTGGAATAGTCCAGGTGGGACTTGAAACCCTGTATCAGGTACAAATGGTCATTTGGTAAGTTCTGACTATTCTTTAGGGTCAGTCTGACCATTTCATGCTCCATATCCACAGCCTTTACTATAATTTACATCTTATATATCTCTCACCTGATAGTTATACAGGTATTTGGCCCAATTTCAGTACCTCTGTTTTCTAGGCCCCTCTAGTTGTTCTTCAGATGATTCATAGGGTCATCACATGACATGGTGTCTAATACATTCACCATTTCTAATGCCATGGGGAACTTTATAACATGAAGTGTGGCATTTAACTCTGGTGCAAGAAACTCATCGACCAAGTTATAGCTGCAATATCTATGCTGTCTCTCTTCTCTGCCTTGTTCCAGGATTTCTTTACCTCAGGAAAATCTTTTCTAAATAACTGCATAGTCACCCCCAATCCCACCAGATGCATTGAAAATCAGATAGGATTCCATTTTCTGCCTCCTTATGTCATCTGTACCTGCCACAATGGACTTTCCCTAGAATGGTCATGACTGGAATATATAGATGTTTCCAAGGATAGAGGAGGGAAAGGGAGCAAGAAAAAGAGATGAAATGGGATATTCTAGGAACACCAATTTTTGCCACCGGTTTTGGCGTTGTTTGGTACTTTGTTAATGGGGCTGTTTGTGAAGTGACTAAGACAGAGGATGTGGAAACATTAAGGTGGATTTAGGATTCAGGATCTTAAGACGGTATCCAATAGAAAAAATTCAGGACATGTACAGTAAAACTGGAGTGTGTGAGGAGGAGGAGGAGGAGGAGGAGGAGGAGGAGGAGGAGGAGGAGGAGGAGGAGGAGAAGAAGAAGAAGAAGAAGAAGAAGAAGAAGAAGAAGAAGAAGAAGAAGAAAGAAGAAGAAGAAAAAGAAGAAGAAAAAGAAGAAGAAGAAAGCCTATGTTACTGAATGGAGGAAAAGAGAAATAATATTCCTAGAGTTTGTAGAAGAATGGGGGCATCATAGACACAAACTGGGAGAGGACCATGTGGTCCTGGAAGGAACCAGAGTTGGAAGGTAGACTCAGCATCCTAGAGTGGCTCCAGTTTCTTGAATGAGCCTTGTTCTAGTCCTATTCCGAGTGTGGTGGTTTGAGTAAGAGGGCTGTCTCTGACTGTTTGGACTGCATTTCGGACCCTTTCCTTTCTACTGGGTTGCTTCATCCAGCATGGATATTACTGTAACTTGCTATGCTGTGTGTTTGGTGGATATCTCTGGGAGGCCTGCTCTTTTCTGAAGGGAAAAAGAGAGGAGTGGATCTGGGGGAGAGGGAGGAGAGGGAGAGTTAGGAGATGGGCTAGGCAGAGTAAAAGAGGGGGGGTCTGCAATTGGGATGTAATATATGAGAGAAGAATTAAAAAAAATAAGAATAGCTCCCATAAGCTCATATATTTAAATGTTTACTCATCAGGGAGTGGAACTGTTTGATAGGATTAGAAGGATTAGGAGGTGTTGGAGGAAGTGTGTCACAGGGGTGGGGGTGGGAGGGTGGGCTTTGAGGTTTCAAAAGCCCATGCCAGACCCAGTCTCGCTCTCTCTGCTTGTGGATCAGGATATAGCTCTCAACTACTTCTTCAGCACCATGCCTGCCATGCTCCCCACCATGATAATTGACTAAGCCTCTGAAACTGTAGACAAGTCCACAATTAAATACTTTCTCTTATAAGAATTTCCATCATCACAGTGTCTCTTCATAGCAATAGAACAGTGACTAAGACACTGAGAAATTACACTAACATTAGCCAAGTACTGCCTGTGCTTGATGGTGGAGTGAGCTCCTAATCTTCCCTAAACATTTTCTTGTTATTGTTCTTATTTGTTGTACAGAATAATCACTTTTGTGGTCTGGAGTTTACTTTTACCCACAAGAGAGAAGGTGGCCCTGGTCATCAGTGATGGAGGATGAATGGAAGAAAACATTTCTGTAATCCTGCTTTGGTGGGGTAAAGGGTAGAGAAGATTCAACTTGAGAACTTGTCAGACAAGGGCAAATCTCATTTCTGCACCACAATTACCATTGCGAATGTAGTGCACAATCACCAATGGAGCAAAAGTCTGTGAAAGCAAACACAGCATTGTTTGCTCTTCTGCCAAATAACATTTTCTCCATTTGTTTCTACAAGTCATCTTTCATTACTATCTGTGTAGATTTATAAACACTTATTTTTTTGCCTTAGGTTGTAATCCAATATTCCTTCACCATTTTGTCTCAGGTGGCTTCAGTTTTGCATATTAGGTGCTGGGTTAGTTAGTGTTCCCTAGAGGAACAGAACTGATAGAATGGATATCTATTACAAAGAGGACTTCTCATGTTGTCTTACATGACTCAGGCTGTTTAGTCCCACCATGGCTGTCTACATACTGGAGAGGCTAAGCATGTGGTATCTGCTCAGTTTATAAGTATGGATGCCTCAGTATTCCCAATCTGGCCATACGGCTTGCAGGATAGGTCTTCAGTCTATTTGGAGGCCAAAGAAGCTGAATTCCAGTGTTAGCAAAAGATTGCAGTAGTAGCAGTAAGAATAGCAGCAGCAGCAGCAGCAGCAGCAGCAGCAGCAGCAGAGTAGATGCACTGACAGTCAGGGATCTAAGGCAGGCAGGCAAAAACATTATTTCTTTTCCCTTGGATCACTTTTTATGTGGACTGCTGCTAGACAAGACTGCCTACTCTGGGGAAAGTCTTTCTTTCTCTTCAGCTAATCCTTCCAGGAAATGCTCTCACACATCTACTCAGACACATGTCTCCTAGTTGGTCCCAGATCCAATCAAGTGGACAGCCATGCTGAATCGTCACTGGTAATCTTTGGTTTTTGTGAGCCTTTGACATGTTTGCATTTTTTTCTGTTTAGTTGTTGTCATTTGAAAATTCTTTATTTCCTAGAAAGAGGATCCACGTTCATCACATTTCCCATCTCCATCCAAGGAAAAGCCATTTACCTAAAGAGTTTTATTCCTTATTACAAAATGACATTAGGAACCAAATAAAGTTGTATTTAGCTTTTATTCAGGAGAAGGAGCTCTTCCCAGAAGATATCTATCTTTTTCATCAGCTGACAAAATAAAACATTTCCCCATCACTAGTTGAATAATAGATAGTACTGAGTCAAATCTCAAAATCTGTTACTGTAAGGGAGGTGATTGCTTCATGAGAAAGCTGTCAGAACAAACCACAATAAACAGTTGCCAACATTTTGAAATTTGGGATACTCCATCATTGTGAAATCTTACGTTTGTGCTCATATCTATAAGTATAGAATTTAAACTAGTAATCTACATAATGTATATAGATATGTATATGTGGATTTCAACTACTATAGTATCTAGTATCTCTGAGGCACTTATGTTAAGCCAGGGAATATCTTAAGAATTTAACAGGCATTATGAGATTTGATCCAAGCCTATGAGGTAAGCACTATTATTACAGTGTGATGAGGTTTAGAATTACCACTGACTTTCTTAAAGCAATGGCTATCAAGGACTAAAGCTGTAATTGGAAGGCAGTCAGACATCCATAACAGTTTCAGTTTCCATGTCTCTTTTACTCTCTTGGTTCTTCATAAGGGAAAGTATCTCACATAGGAACACTGAATCCCCAGGGTCTGTTTCAAGATGTGTCACCAGGTACCCAGGTAAAGTGCAAAGAGATGTTAGCTGCTCTGGAGAGGTGGCACCCATATTTTGGCCAAGTATTATAGGATGGATTATGTCCCCATCCTTCAAATTCAGATATAGAAACGCTAGGCTCCAGTTTGTTCAAGTATGGCCATAGAAACAGGGCTTTTAAAGAAATGACTGAGCAAAGATGGGGCCCATAAGGTGGGTTCTATAGCAATATGGTGGTGTCCTTCTGAGAAAAAGTGATCTGAGCAAAGAGAAGCAGTAAGGATGGATGTGCACAAGGAAAGATCATATGTTGAAAACAACTATGTGCAAGCCAGGAAGAGAGGATCAGAAGAAATTAAGATGTTTAGTATCTCAACCTTAGATTTTTAGTCTCTAGAACGACAAGAAAATGAATTTCCATTATTGAAGCCACCATACTATGGCATGTTATTATAGCCACTCCAGGAAACCACAAATGCTCTCCTAGTCCTATTCATAGGGATGCTTCCTTTGTGTGAGGCAGGGCCTCAAAGAGGTGCTTATGAGAACTGTGAAAACCCAGGGCCCCACTGCAGCAGAAGGTGGCACAGAAATCTGTTGGCAACATAAACCAATTGAAAGGGCCAAATGCTGATTGGTTAGAAATACTAAAACAAGGTTATACCTGCCAGCGAAATGCCAGCAAGAATGGAAGACTGTGACAGGGCAGAGCATTTGAATTAGACCAGGCAGGAAAAGGAACAAAGAGGTGACAGAGGGATATATAAATAATGTCATGTTGGACTTTTACTTGGGGCTAATCCAAGGTGACCCTCCGAACCCCTTGAGCCTTGGTAATCCATCATCACATTAATGCACATGGGTATCCGAGAACACTTGTGGCTCTTGAAAGACACTTTTACTAAAATGCATTGACTCCTCACGGGGGCCCATAAGGTAACTTAAAAGCAGGATAGAGGCCTAGCACCTCTGCCTTCACTGTGTGTCTGCTTTCTTTCTGTTTCTAAATGTTTTTGCAGTATTTGTGTATGTGTGCATGTTGTGTTTGCATGTGTGTGTGTGAGTGCGTGCGTGCGTGCATGCGTGTGTGTGTGTGTGTGTGTGTGTGTGTGTGTGTGTGTGTGTGTAGGATGGAGATTGGTGTCAGGGGTCTTTCTCGATCAGAGTCACTGGAGCTCTTGTTCCTATTTCCAATGTGTTGGTTAAATCTTGGTCACTCAGCATCACTCATCTCTTTAATTGGCACATTGGACTGAGCCCCCAAACCTAGCTTTTTGGGGACTGCTAGAACTGAGGCTCTCCTTCTAAAGCTCTAGTTACCCATGTCCCTGATAAGAAGATATTTTGAACCCTGGCTTGACAGAAGTGTAAATTTGGGCAAAATGACGTCTTTCTCTATTTCAGTTTTCTTACCTGTAAAATTGGACGGTAATAATTCTCACCTTAGAGTATACTGCGAATATTATGAGAGATGATATCCTTGCTAGGTGCTTGACACAATAGTTTAATGTATTTCATTTAAAATTTCATTCATAAAATAAGGGATTTGTTTATAATAAAAATGCTTGATAAGTTGACTTTTTGAGTGACTGACACGGCAGTCTTCAAGTGAATTTCTTTCATCAGAGTGTGATGGATGTGACTTGATCAGTCTGTGCTCAAAGGTGCCATTACTGTCATGATGATCATGGTTTCCCACTTTCAAAGATGCAGTTCAGTGCCTCCTGTCTCGCCAGGACACGGCTTCCAACTGCTTTCCAACTTCATTTATTTCCTGCTCTACCCCACACAGCAGGAGCTCGAACTGCTTTTGCGTTAAGTCTATCCTCTTTCATCTGTACAGATTTTATGTAAACTCTCATCTCTGCTTCAAATAGTCTACCTTCTGCCCTTTATTTATAAATGTACACCTTTGTACTCACCACCTGTGACCCACCTCAGCATCATCTAGCTGATCTTCTAACCTCTGGCACTGAGAGTTCGTTCCGTCTCCCCTGTGGTTCTCTGGAAGCCTGAACATAACTATATAACCACACTTATTAGAAGCAGCATCCATCTTTGTCCATTTTTCTGTGCAGATACCCACTGTGTTCTGACCTCCTTGAAGTATTGTACATTGACTCATCACTCTGTAGTCACTTGACACATAATTAAATGAATAAACAAATACAAAAGTACAGACAAATTGGCGTCTCTCCTGTTTGAACAAAGACAACACCGAGCTGGGCCTAATGAACTGGCAGCAATGAAGTGTTTTAGGGGCATTATTTGAACTACTTTGGTTATTCTCATAGACCTTTATTGAATGCTATTCTGTATGCAAAGCACTGGGTGCAGTTTGGAGAGGAGAGACCCAAGCAGTGTCTTACCCTGAGCCGTAGGGCAAGGGTAGATTGCAAACAGAGTGGATAAAATTAGGATGCATTATGCAGGATTTCGGTTTACTGGATTTCCAACTATACCATTAAGAGCAATAATGGCAGGATGTATGGGCTACTACAGACCCCAAATTCTTGGCCATCATTGGATAGTGAAATTCTGACTCAAAAAAGGCCAAAATAGGACAAAAGAGTAGTGAAACCCACTCTCTCATAATAGAACACACACACACACACACACACACACACACACACACACACACAATTTTACCCTTGTACTTCGAATTGTATAATTTAAGGTAACTTTAAATTGTATAATTTAAGGTCTCTCATAATAGAACACACACACACACACACACACACACACACACACACACACACAATTTTACCCTTGTACTTCGAACTGTATAATTTAAGGTAACTTTAAATTGTATAATTTAAGGTAAATTAATGTAAAGGAGCAGAGCTCTTATATTAATTTTCTAAGGTACCTGTCACAAGTTTTCCATACCATGTGGCTTTTTTTTTTTCTGGAGCTGAGGACAAACCTAGGGCCTTGCGCTTGTGCCGCTCTACCACTGAGCTAAATCCCCAACCCCAACTGTGTGGCTTTAAAGAACAAAAATTAGTCTTTCCCAGATCAGGAGGCTGTTGGCAAGATCAGAGTCAGTTTCTCTGTGTGCCTTGAGGAAACATCAGCGACCTGCCTCTTTTCCTCTTTCCAGCCATTGTCAGCAACCTGTCGCAATCCTTGGTTAGTGAACACATTGATTCAGTCCCTGCCTTTATTGGTCTCTGCAGTTTTTCTCGTGTGTGTGTGTGTGTGTGTGTGTGTGTGTGTGTGTGTGTGTGTGTGTGTGTGTGTTTGTGTTCGGGCACACATCTTTCCATATTCTCCCTTTTTCTTAGATAACAAGTAGTCATTATGTTTGGGGCCCACCCTAAACCCAAAGTGATTTCATTCATTCGGAGACCTTTCCAGATCCCGTCACACCGTACAATTCTACTTGAACATGAGTTTTGTGGGGAACACCAATGCTACCCACCTGAGGTGTCCCAAGTTATATGATAAAAATGGTTTTACTAGGATGGCTTGTGTGGATGATACCTTATCTCAGAATCATTAGTCGTATCAGAAACAAACAAACACAAACAAACTGTTTGACTTTGAAAAATTCAATTAAATCTTCTGGGGTTGTTTCACAATCAGTAAGCAAGCTATTTAAGTCAGAGCTTCGAGTTATATAGGCCATCCCTCTCCCATTAATGCTTATATCTCCCAACACCAGCTTGTATACAGGGGCCTTATCAATTGATTTTTACTGGTTGTTTTCTGGATGTTGTCAGGTTGATAAGACTTTCCCTCAAAATATTGTTTTCTATAATATGCTATTTCTATCCTGAAACAATGAAACAAAGAGTATAGAAACAATGCTCTTCAACTCAGTTTCTCCCCTATCACCTTACACCTATCACCTTACGTCTATGGGTAATATTATTTAGCTTTATCTGTATTCTGATAGTGTTCTGTCCTCACAGGACATTTTGTGAATAAATGGTCTAAATATCTATCTTACAAATTGCACCGTGACAGCAGGCCAAAGTGGGACTGTCCCAGTCAAAGGGGAGCCCTGGGCTGTGGAACCCATCTCTCTGCTCATGTCTTGGGTCCTCCAGTCCCACTAAGACACCAGAGTTTAATAACAACTTAGCCCTTGAATGGCGAAAGCCATCGTCATTACCAAGATGACTAAGGAATCCCAGCAGTTTTGTGGTCGTTGTTAAGTCTGCAGCTAGCTTTGGGATCCTTAGTACAGAGGTCCAGGAAGCTCTTTCTAAAGGACAGGTGTTAACTGACAAAGCAGAAATTCTGGGCACCAGTGTTTCTCCAAGTAGACATGTTATTTACTAAACACTTAGGCCTGAATATGTAAACATGAAATTCTAATAATTGGGATTTCACACATTTCATGGCATGGTGTGTGGTAACAGGGGCAGCCAACTAGACATTTTACAAAACGTATTTTAGAAATTAAAAAAAGAACGACAACAACACACAAAAATACAATCTATTTAGGGAAAGAATGTTATTTTCAAATTGCTCAAGTTCTGTTACTAGAATTTTTTCTTTTTTTTCTTGAGACAAGATCTCAGTCCAGTTATCCAAAGATGACCTAGAACTCTTGATCCTCCTGCCTCTACCTCCTGAGTGCTAGGATTATAGTCCTGTGCCATCAACCCTATTCTGCAGTGCTGGGAATCAAAACCAGGGCCTTCTACGGAAGCCATCTACCAACTAAGCTGCAACCACAGCCCCATTTGCAGAGGACTTGAAGGACTTGTATCCTATCACAACTAACAATAACAACAGTTCATTTTCTTACATTAGAGTGAACTGCAATGGTGGCCCTCTAGAATAAAATTTGTCAGGCTCACTGTAGCAGAATTAAATCATCACCACAGCTCACTGTTTCCTAGGAAGGAAACAGCCAGCAAGAAGAAACTTCTTAACAAGCAAGACCCAACTAATTTATTCTTTTGTGAGGTTCAGCAGTAGAGTGGTCAGTGGGTAAGGAAATCCCCTTAGTAAAGAGTGCAGGGGACCTAGTCTACTGTCATTCAATAGTCTAACGATGGACTTTCTGTCAATCACCCAAAGTAGTTTCTGTGAGCATGATAAACCTTATCTAAGGAATGCTTTTAGCAGAATGCACTTGCTCTCTAAGAGGTTTTTTATCTTTAAAGCAACGATAACAGGAATTTATGGATCATCAAGGAGTGAATCTGTGTAATAAGCTAAGAAATTCTCGGAATACAAAATGAAGACATTCAGGTACTGTGACTGACTCTGAGCCTCAGTGACCAACAGTGCCTGTTAACCTGAAGTTTTGGTTACTACCTGGATTCTTGCCAACCTCAGCAAAGCCTGGTAGGAGTTACAACTTGTGGTTCTTATAAGTCTCAATAAGTACTGATAGTCTTGTTTCACATCCTTACCTTGGAGAGTACTTATTCTATCTTAAATTCAGTTTATGGCTGAGTTAATACAGGTCTATCCTATAACCTTATGTCTTAGTTAAGGTTTCTATTGCTGTGAAGAGACATCATGACCACAGCAATTCTCTTTTTAAAATTTTTTTATTCATTTTACTTACCAAGCACAGATCCCCCTCTCATTCCTCCTCCCATTCTCCTCCCCCCACCTCCTCCCTCTGACCCACCCTCCATCCCCACCTCCAACAGGGTAAGTTCTCCCATGAGAGGACAGCTAAGCCTGGTACATTCAGGTGAGACTGGACCAAGCCCCTCCCTCCTGCATCAAGGGTGAGCAAGGTGTCTGACCATAGGTAATGGGATCCAGAATGCCAGCTCATGCACCAGGGATAGATCCTGATCACACTGCCAGGAGGCCCTCAAACAGACCCAGCTACACAACTGTTTCAGAGGGTCTAGTCCAGTCCTGTGCAGGTTCCGCAGATATCAGTCTAAAGTCTGTGAGTTCCTTTGAGCTTGGTCCAGCTGTCTCTGTAGATTTCTCCATCATGATCTTGACCCCCCCCTTCCTCATATAATCCCTCTTCTATCTCTTTGAGTGGACTCCTGGAGCTCAACTTGGTGCTTGGCTGTGGAACTCTGCATCTGCTTCCACCAGTTACTGGATGAAGACTCTGTGATGACAGCGTATTCACCAATCTAATTACCAGGGTAGGCCAGTTCATGAAGAAATGGGATGATCAAGCTGGGGGAGGTACGGAGTGGGAGAGCAATGAAAGAGATATCTTGATAGAGGGAGACATTATGGGGTAAGGGAGAAACCTGGAGCTAGGGAAATTCCCAGGAACCCACAAGGACGACCCCAGACTAGACTACTAGCAATAGTGGTGAGGGTGACCACAGCTACTCTGATAAAGGAAAACATTTAATTGGAGTGGTTTATGGTTCAGAGGTTTAGTCCATTATCATCATGGTGGGAAGCAAGACAGCATGCAGGCAGACGTGGTGCTGGAGAAGGAGCTGAGTATTCTTACATCTTAACCTACAGTCAATAAGGAGTGGTCTGAGACACTGGGTGGTATCTTGAACATATAGGACACCTCAAGCCCACTCCACAGTGACATACTTCCTTCAACAAGACCACACCTACTCCAACAAGGCCACACCTCTCAATAGTGCCACTCCTTTTTTGGGGCCATTTTCTTTCAAACCACCACACCTTAGAACAGCCTATCCTTCTTTTCCTTATTTGCAGTTTTCAAGAATAACTGTAGAACGTCCCAGAAATGCAGCTATCTGAGATAAGGAAGAAGCTGACAAGAATAGCCCAAGTTCGAGTCCAGCTACCCCTAGAATATGATGTCCTTCTATGACTCAATCCTCTGAGTCAAGTGGTTCTGTAATATTTAACCCAAGGTGGTCTGCTTTTCAGCCTTCACACTTCCATCTATGGGTCATGAAGAGCTCATCTTCACCCACCCAAGGCTGCTTTCCTGAACTTTGGAGGAGGATGCAACTTACATTAAATCTCTTGTCTTCTGCAGGTTCATGTCTTTTGTAGTGTGCATGAATGTCATTTCATAGCAAACACAGTGAACTTGCATAGCAGAAATCACTTTCTCTTCTGGGAATTGCAGATACCTGCTATAGATCCAAAGGTAGACACTGTTTCACCTGCTTGAAAGCAAATACAAACAATGCCTTAACTGTCAAGGTTTGTTCCTGATATTTGTGGATATTTTTTCATTTATTTAAGAGGATAGTCTGTAACAGGCTGTGGCCTCATTTGTTTTGAATGCAAAAATGACAAAAATGGCATATAAATAAATAATTCAGATTTATAATTTGGACACGCATGAAAGCTATTTCTTAGACCAGAAGCTGCGTCAAATCCATGGAAGACGTGATTTAATACTTATTCATAGCTGAAAGACCAGAGGGAAGTCTGACAGAGGAACTGAGCCTGGCTGCACAATGTTTGTACTCCTGGAGGTAACCTATATTCAACCACAAGAATCAAAGTGGGGTTTGCCCACAGGAGTCACTCAGTGCTTGACCATCTGTTTATACTCAAATCTTCCCCTCAGTGTAAGATGGTTGCATAGGGTGTGGGATTTTGGATTCGAGAAGTCAGTGTTCTTTCATGCTGCATCTCTGGAAGAACACACTGCCAGTCATTATCCAGTGCTTAGGCTCTCTGTGGCACTGTTATCACAGGTGATTTCCAAAATGATACTGAAAAGATACATCGGAGTCTGACAGGAAACCTCACACCCTCAAACTGAATACACAACCAAGGAGGCACTAACTGTCTGTGGAAAGCTACGGCAGAGGAAGAAAGCAGAGGCAGTTGAGCTAAGGAGATTTGGGGCAATGTATGCATCTCCATAGCCAGAGTTCTGAGAACAAACCCCCAAGTGCGAGGGACTTCTAGAGGAGAAATGAAGTCTGCTTAAAACATCTTAGATCATATTTTGTACTTCTGCCTATCATTCTTGTCCTTGGTTGGCAACTGAACGACATTCTTCCTGTGCCCTGGAACACAAGAACAGTCCCAAACATAACGAACTCTTTCACAATTGGGTCACCATCCAGCCTGGGCAACATAATGAATGAGAACATTTTGATAAGAGACTCAAGTCCCTAAGACTGTCCTTGCTTGAGGTTGGAAAACTGGGACAACTGCTCCAAGGTAATAGGGATTGTATTTTTCCCTGAGTGAGTAGTGCTTCCCAAATGGGTCAAAATTGATTACACGTCTAAGAGTTTCTGAGTTCGAAGAATATGCACGCAGAAAGATTTTCTTTTTCTTTACATGGGAATGAAAGACCATTTGTGAAGAGAGGTACCAGCCTCAAAATGTCATGTATAAATAATGCTTCCAAACAACCCAAGGATAAAATCCTTAGGCCAAAGAATAATTATGAAGATGCAGCAACTACTTTGCTCAACTGTATCATTTGGTGCTTTCTGGCCAAATCAGGAAATTCATTTATTGAGGTATGGAGGGTAAGAAAACTAATCCTCTAATGTTTTATTAATTTTTTACTAAAATGAAGCTAGTTCTGAAAACATAAAAGTGTTTGTTGGAACTCATTAGGGAAGATGCAGATGAAAAAAAAATGCAAACAAGTTCTTTATCTTGAGGATAGAGGGAAACAAGACCCCTAACTATAAATCTTTAGGTTTTATAATTCAAATTCTGTTTGTATGGGTACACATGGATGTGAGTGCATGTGCACATTGTGTGTTGTGCATGTGGCATGTAGAGGCCAGAAATCAACCTTGAGTTTTGTTCCCCATGAGTTATCCACCTTTCTCTCTCTCTCTCTCTCTCTCTCTCTCTCTCTCTCTCTCTCTCTCTCTCTCTCCCTGCGTGTGTGTGTGTGTGTGTGTGTGTGTGTGTGTGTGTGTGTGTGTGTGTGTAATATGTGCATTTGTGCATAGGTGCACTGACTAAGAGTTTCTATCACTGTGAAGAGACACCATGACCATGGCAACTCTTAAAAAAAAAACATTTAGTTGGGGTTGACTTACTGTGTCACAGGCTTAGTCCATCATGATCATGATAGGCAGTATGGCAGAATGCAGGCAGACGTGGTGCTGGAGAAGAGCTGAATGTTCTACATCTGAATAAACAGGCAGCAGGAAGAGACTGCCACACTGGGCCTAGCTTGAGCATCTGAGACCTCAGAACCCACCCCAAGTGACATACTTCCTCCAACAATGCTACACCTACTTTAATAAATCCATTCCTCCTAATAATCCCTATGAGCCTACAGCTGCTATTTTCTTTCAAACTACCACATGTGCATATATACAGAGGCCAGAGGAGAATGTAGGGAATCCTGCTTTATCCCTCTCCATCTTGTTCCCTTGAGACAAGATCTCTCACTGAACCTGAAACTAAGCTGGTAGCCACAGGTTCCAGGGATCCTCCCGTTTCTGCCACCCACAGTACTCAGGTTACTGATATGATCACCTTTTTGCACAGGTGCAGATAATTTGACCTCAGATCCTTATGCTTATGTGTCACAAGTACACTTGCACAATAAGCCATCTCTCCAGCCCTGCTTTGTAAGACAGTCTCTCATTGGGCCGGGACTCATTGAACAGGCTAGAGATGTGTTGGTCTCTATCTTCCCACTGCTGGCATTCCAAGTGTGTGCCTTCAAACCTGGCTTTCTTATGTGGGGTCTGGAGATTAAACTGGAGGCCTCATGCTTGTACAGCAAGCACTTTGGTGATTGAGCAATCTCTTTAGTCTTTGGGGGGTGGTGCTTATTTAATTTCCTCATACTCTTTGTCCTCATTAGTACAATATAGATAGAATAGACCCAAACAGTTTATAATAATAATTAAATAAATAATGCATATATAATTTAGAAAACGAATTAGATGCAATGATTATTTAAGTTCATAAAATTGTAGTGTAGACGAATTTCTAAACAGTCTTATTAAATAAGAAACACAGAGCCAAATACAGGGGTAATAGCCGAAGAGATCAGAGAAATAGCGAATAGCCATGATTAGCCTTAGCTTACCACCTCCCGTCGTTTCCCCAGAGAGAGAGCTTCTTCCAGTCTAAACTGCACTTTTATTGCCTCCCTGTTCTGCCTTCTCACTGGCTCTAAGACCAGCCACATCATTTCCTCGTCACTGCCTGTCTATACAGTCCTCCAGGTCTCTATGGTTGGTACTGGGATTAAAGACTCAAGGATCACCATGCTTGGCTGTATCCTTGACCACACAGAGACTCTGCCTGCCATGTGATTGGATTAAGGGCGTGTGCTACCACCACCTGACTTATGTTTATGGCTCGCTATGTAATCTCTGATCTCCAGGCAAACTTTATTTACTAACATACAAATAAAACCACATTTCAGTACAATTAAAGTATCACCACATTGTAGCTTTATCATCTTTTTTCTGCCAAAGTCTTCCATCTCAGTCACTTCATACTAATAAATATATACCTTGTTCATATCAGGTATGGATAGGTATCGTATAGGCATTTGTTGAAGGAAATAAAAATAGTTTCACATCTCCAAATGTAAAGTTGGTAGGGAGTATACTGTGGGTGGATTTGTGTTCCATGTTAAAAGGCTTTGATTTTGAGTGAGAAGTATTTTTAACCAAATTTGATGTGAAAGTATGGAATGGGAAGTTGGATTTTGGAATCAGCAGTGGAGTATCCTGTTGGAAATATACTGACCAGAAACTTCCAGAGTTAGTAAGTTTCTTATCCGTCTAGAAGGGACTGACCCTCCTGACCACAATTCTGACTTCTCTGTTTTTCCTAATTGTTCCCCCTTATGAAGGAAAAGCTGTGGAGGGAAGTGAAGCAGGAAATTAATAGAATTGACATTATTCATTACAGTTGTAATGTGGCATGCTTTCTGTCTGGATTATTCCAGATGTCTAAGTACTTTTTTAATCAGAAAAATAAACCTACAAGTGGGGAATCATTATCTATGACCCTTTTTATGTGAGAATTTTCTCTCAGATTAGTCAAACATCTTTGCAAACCTCCCCAGCCAGTGTTATAGTAATTTTTGGACCAATGGTATGTAACTACCAAGCCTTTCTTCCTTCTATTAAATGACACCATCTTTCTTGCTAGAGAAGAAAAGACCAGACTTCCTAGTATTGCCCTCAAATCCACCAGCACTGTGTGATTCCATGGTTACAGAAAAGGACTGACTGCTTCGACAAAAGAACATGTATTCCTCACAGAGCCCTCATTGACATCCCCCCTCCCCCCATGTGGGAACTGGTGTGTGCTTCTCCCATTTTCTGATAACTCTGTAGGTCTCTTCACAGTGCTTAGAAAAGCACCTGATGGTTTCTAGAAATTTATGTTGAATTGATTCTTTCTCTGCATTTTAGATAGCCCATTAAGAAATTCAACAAGAGAGATCTGTCTCAGAAAGAAAGGTGGAGAGGAGATTGAGGAAGACACCAGACCTTGATCTCCGAAACCATCCCACCCACACATGGATGTATTGAGTCCTGGAATCGCTGAATTTTGTAGGTGTAGGACTTCATTCTACGCCACAGTGAAAATGAGCAATTAGTTTTCCTCTTGATCTTAGAGTCTCAAACTCAGCCCCAGAGTTCTTACTGTTCCCTTCCTATGCTGGTCTCATCTTTCTTCAAAAAGACTGAGAAGCTCAGAGAAAATATGTGAGCTAATAGTTTCTCACCATAGATTAAAAAATACCTTTACAAGCTCATAATCAGCATATGACAAGGAATATCCGAGAGCATTGAATTATGACAAGAAAAGAAAGACTTTAAGTGAAAAGAGCACGTAGTATGTAGAGATGTACAGTAGTAACCTTCTAAATCAGGCTGACAGCACCTTCCATTCTGGTGTCAAAATAAAAGGCATTAAATTGCTGAAGAGGTCTCAGCAAAAGAAGGTCCCTGTGTGTCATTCTGATGGATGTGCTGACCTCTCTGTTTCCCTTGCTCTCTAATTTCTGTGACTTCGAGAACTCATGGACCCTGATGCCTCCCTGAAAAGAGAGAAGTGTCTCGAATGACATTCCCAAAGTGAAGAATGCCGACCTTTCCAAGACAAAGACGCTTAAACATTTATTAACTAAAAGCAACGGTGTGTGTGTATGTGTGTGTGTGTGTATGCTGTGACTGCAATATGCCAGCTTACATTTGAGCCTAAAGATCAAATACTTGGTATCAGTGCAGTGGCAGGAAGTACCTTTAGACATGTGCAAGTTCATAATGTGCTTAATGAAAGAATGTCTCCATTCTTACGTCAGTGTACACAGTCTCAAGTTTCATTGAAAGGAATATTCATTCGAATCTCAATCTTGTTACTTGGATTGGATGTCGTATTTATTTCTAATTATACTAAAATATTAATAAGGTAATATATTTTTAATTTAAAAGGAAAAAGAATGTTTAACTTCTATATTTTGCATTAAACTTTAAAAATATTCTAGACACGGAACATGGAAGAGTATACTCTTTTATTAAAGTTTAAAGTATGTAGTGTTGGATCTTGTATGTGAAAAATAGCTCTAAGACATTGGAATGATTCTAATCAATGTGGGACCACAGTTAGAAATGGCTGTGTGATTTGTAAACTTGGGACTCTCTCTTTTCAAAGCCTGTGATAGGTAAAACAGTGGGTTCCTAAAAGCTGTCTACATTCTGGGCTGGGAAGATGGCTCATTTAGTATGAGTGTTTTTCAGATGAGCATGTTGACCTGAATTTTGGCTTGGTAGCATGTGTAACTGCAGTACTAGTGGCTGCAGATAGGTTCTTCTGGCTTGCTGTCCATCCCGTCAAGCAAAATTGGTGAGCTACAGGCTCAGTGCAAGACCTTATCTAAAAAAGCAAGATGGCAGAGTTTATTGAAGAAGACACCCGACTCTGACCTCTGGCCTCAACATATACATGTGTGTACCTGTGAACACACCACACACACACACACACACACACACACACACACACACACACACACACACGTTAATCCTGGAACCTATAAATTTTATTTTATATTAAAAAGTTTCAAAGAGAATTACAATTGGTAATTGCAGACTATAATTACAAACATTACCCTAGATTACTCAGTTAGACTCAATGCAACCATATGATTCTTAGAACTGAGAGATGAGCGAGAGATATACTGCAAGACTAAGTCTATTTAACTGGTTGACAATGGAGAGAGCAGATACCTGTCAAAGGATGTGGGCGTCCTGTAGAACCTGAAGGAGAGAGAATGGGCCATCTCTTAGAGTCTCCATGCAGCACAGCTTTTTCAACACCTTGGCTTTGCAACCTGGTCTTCTCACTTTGGTGTCTGTCCCTTGGGACTGTGAAATAAAAAATGTATATTGTTTGAAGCCATTGAGCTTAATATCATTTTTAATAAAGTGTTGAGTTTTGTGAAATGCATCCTTTCCGCAATGAGGATGCCACGTGTTTTCCTATTTAACTCTACAAATATGACCGATGGCATCAATGACTTCTAAATATTGAGCAACCATTGCAGTGTTACAACAATCTCATACTATCAGGTTACAAAGATCTGCTCAAGTCTGGCTTTGATGTTTTATTTGAAAACTTTATTAATAGCATTTATTGGTCAGAATAGTATTCATTAACATATGTATGAGTGTATGAACTCTGTACATGTGCATATGCTTCAGTAATTTGTTATGCACATTTAAATAACACAATCTGCTTCATTTAATAGACAAAGGCAAATTCTAGGTGTTTAAAGTTGTTAATGTTGAAAACACTTGAAGCCAAAAACCTTGGTAATCTCAGGTACTTGCTAAACTGAGGCAGAAACATCAAAAGTTAAAGGCCAAACTAGTCTATGGAGTAAGACTTTATAAAAAAAAAAAACCCAGAAAAAAGATGGAGAAAATATTATGATCTTGGGAAGGAGAAAAAAACATTAAAACATGGCCTTGGTCAATCAGAATCAGTTTGCAGAAAAAGACATTAAAAATGGCAAGCAATATTTCTTAGAAAAAATTTAGTAGTACTTATAATTGATAAAGAATTTGTATTCAGAATAAAAGGCAGAAGAGCTTCTAGTTATAAGTAAAAGACAGCCTAGGAAAATACATGAGTAGGCAATGCACAACAAAGCTAAACCTTCATGACCAGTAAACAAATGAAAGATGTCCAACTCATCACTAGCCCAGGAAGTAAAAATTTACAATGAGGCAAATGAGGCAAACTATGCAGTGTGATAGAAAAAATAAAAAATTCCAACAAACCTATATATCAGTAGGTATGAGAATTGATATTCCTATGGGAACATCAATTTTTTTTTTTTTTTTTGGTTTTTTGAGACAGGGTCTCTCTGTGTAGCTTTGCGCCTTTTCCTGGAACTCACTTGGTAGCCCAGGTTGGCCTCGAACTCACAGAGATCCGCCCGGCTCTGCCTCCCAAGTGCTGGGATTAAAGGCGTGCGCCACCACCGCCCGGCCCGGGAACATCAATTTTTATGTATTCAAATTGCTGTATTCAATTTAAGAAGAGCTGTCAAATATCCAGTTAAGTTGAGGTGTACATACAATTACAGGTGTGGCTTAGCCCTTGCTTCCATGCAAAGCTTTTGAGCCGAGAGACTTATTTTTGAGAAAATTTGTAGAAGAATCTTGACAGAGGCATTCGAACATAAACATTTATTCATAGAATGATCAGATTGGCTGTAGTTTACTCAATGTTACATTTAAATAATTTAAGTTAGGACGCATGTGTCAACATAGTAATCAACAAGAGCAGAACACGCAGTGAGATAACCAAGTCTTTAGAGTGGTCTACAGTAGATATTTTTCATGAAGCTTAAAACATGTAAAACAGTAGAGTATATGATTTAAATACATACTTAATTACACAAATGATTTTTAAATGTAAAAAAGATAAACACTAAATTCAATGTATAAATAATGTTGGCCATGGAGAATCATTGCTTGTCTTCATGCAGTTTTAGTTGATAAGCCGGGGGAATGGCACATTAGGGATCTTCTTGTTTTTGCTATTTGTGAGCACCAGATATTTAATAGGATACTACACAAAACTACAACATTAATAATGCTGATTTACAACTTCAGATAGCATTTACAAACATCATGAATTAATATATTGTCAGGCGTGGGATAATGGCTGAAGTGAATCACATGTACTGACTTCTCTGTCTTCTATTTTGGAAACAAATCACATCATTTCTTTTGCCACTGACAATTAGACAAATAGAAGTTAAGATGTTCTCTTAAAAAAAAAAACTAGCAATTTCCATGCATGTAATTGGGAAAAACAAGACATGTGAACCTTCTAAAACAGGAAGATAAATGCAAATTAACGTTAAATTTTTTTAAAATGAAAAATGACATAAAGAAGCAAGGAACCACAAAAATAAGAAAGCATATAGGCGAGTAATAGAAGAAATGCCAATCTTAGCAGCTGAAATAGAAAAGAGTTTAACTGAAATATCCACAACCTGACCTGTTCGGGCTGAAGAACTTCCTGTGGGGCTTAGCTGTCACAATCTCTAAGCTTATTGCTATGAGTATATCATGGTGCATTGGAGTCAGCTCTAAGGGAAACAAAGAAAGCACACTTCTCTTAGCCTTTCATTTTACATAAACAGAATCTTGTCAGTCCATTAGAGATTGCATCAGGAGACTGAAATGTGTTAGGTATACATTATTGCTTTGATTTTAGGCAGATTTGAATATAAGACAAAAAAATTCTCAAATCAGTTTTAGAAATGTAACATAAATGTGGTTATTTATCTTTTTTTATATAACAGAAACCAGAACTTTAAGTTGTGTGCTAATCTTCTTTTAAAAGGTAATTTTAGCACTGTGCAATAATTTACAAGATTTAGCAAATGAACTATAATGGGGGAATAACTTGTCAAGCGATATTTTGACAGGCTGGAGACATGATGAAACCATGAACTGAAGAACTGGTCTAGGTTTCGTATCAGTCCTGGTATTTATTCATTATTTACTTTGAATGAATGGCTTATTCTTTATCTCATTTTTTAATCTCTATATCAGGGAATAAAAACAGGTCTCAGATACAGTATTCAAAATATCTAGATATTGATGTAACCATTTCAATTCATATGTACATTTATTGGTTGTAGTGTTAAGGCAACTCCACATAGTTAAAAGGGAGGTTTATTTTGCGGGGTAACTTACAAGTAAAGGGATAGGTTACAGGGTCCGGGAAAGGTGTAGTGCAGTATGGCGGTGTTCTCTGGAGAACTCTGCTCAGTCTACCTCCAGCCTCCAGAATCCAGGAACCAAGAGAGCTGGCACATCCAGATCTTGGGTCTTAAGGGCTCCTGTCTTAGCCTCGCCTTGTAGGCATGACAGTTACTGAAGCCTCAGTGGGGGTAGTACTTCCAGGTCAAAGTTGGAACAGCTACCCACTGCATACATTAAAATATATGACCCATTATTTTATAAATATATACCTGGAGAGTATATATTTAGTATAGTACAGTAGTTGCTAAGTAACATAAAAGATTCCTTATCAAATAACTTTATTGACTCATAAGTTTTGCTTTATTGGCTGTTGTGTTCTTTTGACTTAATGGTTATTGTGGTATTTTTGTATAATTGATATGTCATTAATTTATACATAAAACTCATTAAGTGAGTCTCTTGTTGAATTACAGCCTGACATAGAAACTACATAAAAGTTCTCCAACATTTCTGTTGAATTGATGGTCTTTATTTTATTTTATTTTATTTTTTTAAAATTTTTATTTTGCAATGCAATTAAGTTCTACATACAGGCACAGATTCCCTTGTTCTCCCCCCTCCCGCCCTCCTCACCTTCTCCCCAGCCCGCCCCCCATTCCCATCTCCTCCAGGGCAAAGCCTTCCTCACAGACTGAGATCAACCTGGTGGACTCAGTCCAGGTAGGTCCAGTCCCCTCCTCCCAGGCCGAGCCAAGGGACCCTGCATAGGCCCCAGGTTTCAAACAGCCGACTCATGCAATGAGCACAGGACCCGGTGCCACTGCCTGGATGCCTCCCAAACAGATCAGGCCAATCAACTGTCTCACCCACTCAGAGGGCCTGATCCAGTTGGTGACCTCTCAGCCATTGGTTCATATTTCATGTGTTTCCGTTTGTTTGGCTATTTGTCTCTGTGCTTTATCTGACCTTGGTCTCAACAATTCTCTCTCATATAAACCCTCCTCATTCTCGCTAATTGGACTCCCAGAGATCCACCTGGGGCCTAGTCATGGATCTCTGCATCCAGATCCCTCAGTAGTTGGATGAGGTTTCTTGCACGACAATTAGGGTGTTTGGCCATCCCATCCCCAGAGTAGGTCAATTTGGACTGTCTCTTGACCATTGCCAGCAGTCTGTTGTGGGGGTATCTTTGTGGATTTCTGTGGGCCTCTCTAGCACTTTGTTTCTTCCTATTCTCATGTGGTCTTCATTTACCATGGTCTCCTATTCCTTGTTCTCCCTCTCTGTTGTTGATCCAGCTGGGATCTCCCACTCACCCAAGCTCTCTTTCCCTCGACCCTCGCCCTTCACTACCCCCACTCATGTCCAGGCTGTTCATGTAGATCTCATTCCATTTCTCTGTCATTGGGCGATCCCTGTGTCTTTCTTGGGGTCCTGTTTTCCAGGTAGCCTGCCTGGTGATGTGAGTAGCGGTCCAGTCATCCTTGTTCCACATCTAGTGTCCTGTTATGAGTGAGTACATACCATGTTTGTCTTTCTGAGTCTGGGATACCTCACTCAGGATGATTTTTTCTAGGTCCATCCATTTGTCTGCAAACCTCATGATGTCATTGTTTTTCTCTGCTGAGTAGTATTCCATTGTGTATATGTACCACATTTTGTTTATCCATTCTTCAGTTGAAGGGCATCTAGGTTGTTTCCATGTTCTGGCTATTACAAACAATGCTGATATGAACATAGCTGAACAAGTGCTCTTGTGGTGTGGTTGAGCATTCCTTGGGTATATGCCCAAGAGTGGTATAGCTGGATCTTGGGGGAGATGGATTCCCAATTTTCTAAGAAATCGCCATATTGATTTCCAAAGTGGTTGTACAAGCTTGCATTCCCACCAGCAGTGGAGGAGAGTTCCCCTAGCTCCACATCCTCTCCAGCATAAGGTGTCTTCAGTGTTTTTGATCTTAGCCATTCTGACAGGCGTGAGGTGGTATCTCAGAGTTGTTTTGATTTGCATTTCCCTGATGATTAGGGATGTTGAGCAATTCCTTAAATGTCTTTCAGCCATTTGAGTTTCCTCTGTTGAGAATTCTCTGTTTAGTTCTATAGCCCATTTCTTAATTGGACTGTTGGGCATTTTGATGTCTAATTTCTTGAGTTCCTTATATATTCTGGATATCAGTCCTCTGTCAGATGTGGGATTGGTGAAGATCTTTTCCCATTCTGTAGGCTGTCGCTTTGCTTTGTTGACCGTATCCTTTGCCCTACAAAAGCTTCTCAGTTTCAAGAGGTCCCATTGATTGATTGTTTCTCTCAGTGTCTGTGCTACTGGTGTTCTATTTAGAAAGTGGTCTCCTATGCCAATGCGTTCAAGACTACTTCCTACTTTCTCTTCTAGCAGGTTCAGAGTAGCTGGATTTATGTTGAGGTCCTTGATCCACTTGGACTTAAGTTTTGTGCACGGTGATAGATATGGATCTATTTGCAGCCTTCTACATGTTGATATCCAGTTTTGCCAGCACCATTTGTTGAAGATGCTTTCTTTTTTCCATTGTGCACTTTTGGCTTCTTTGTCAAAAATTATTTGTTCATAGGCGTGCGGATTAATGTCAGGGTCTTCAATTAGATTCCATTGGTCCACATGTCGGTTTTTATGCCAGTACCAAGCTGTTTTTATTACTGTAGCTCTATAGTACAGCTTGAAGTCAGGGATCGTGATGCCTCCAGAGGTTGTTTTATTGTACAGGATTCTTTTGGCTATCCTGGGTTTTTTGTTTTTCCATATGAAGTTGAGTATTATTCTTTCCAGGTCTGTGAAGAATTGTGTTGGTATTTTGATGGGGATTGCATTGAATCTGTAGATTGCTTTTGGTAAGATTGCCATTTTTACTATGTTAGTTCTGCCTATCCATGAGCATGGGAGATCTTTCCATTTTCTGACATCTTCTTCAATTTCTTTTTTCAGGGACTTAAAGTTCTTGTCATATAGGTCCTTCACTTGCTTGGTTAGTGTTACCCCAAGGTATTTTATGTCATTTGTGGCTATAGTAAAGGGTGATGTATCTCTGATTTCCTTCTCTGCTTTTTTGTCCATTGTATATAGGAAGGCTACTGATTTTTTTGAGTTGATCTTGTATCCTGCTATGTTGCTGAAGGTGTTTATAAGTTGTATCAGTTCCTTGGTGGAATCTTTGGGGTTGCTCAAGTATACTATCATGTCATCTGCAAATAGGGAAAGCTTGACTTCTTCCTTTCCAATTTGTATCCCCTTAATCTCCTTATGTTGTCTTATTGCTCTGGCTAGAACTTCAAGTACTATATTGAATAAGTATGGGGAGAGCGGACAGCCTTGCCTCGTTCCTGATTTTAGTGGAATTGCTTTGAGTTTCTCTCCATTTAATTTGATGTTGGCTGTTGGCTTGCTGTAAATTGCCTTTATTATGTTTAGGTATGTTCCCTGTATTCCTGATCGCTCCAAGACCTTTATCATGAAGGGGTGTTGGATTTTGTCAAATGCCTTTTCAGCATCTAGTGAGATGATCATGTGGTTTTTTTCTTTGAGTTTGTTTATATGGTGTATCACATTGACAGACTTTCGTATGTTGAACCATCCTTGCATCCCTGGAATGAATCCTACTTGATCATGGTGGATAATTGTTTTGATGTGTTCTTGGAGTCTGTTTGCCAGTATTTTATTGAGTATTTTTGCATCAATGTTCATGAGGGAGATCGGTCTGTAGTTCTCTTTCTTTGTTGTATCCTTGTTTGGTTTGGGAATCAGGGTAATTGTAGCCTCATAGAAGGAGTTTGGTAATGTTCCTTCTGTTTCTATTGTATGGAACAATTTAGAGAGTATTGGTATTAACTCTTCTTTGAAGATCTGGTAGAATTCTGCACTGAAACCATCTGGTCCTGGGCTTTTTTTGGTTGGGAGACTTTTAATGACTGTTTCTATTTCGTTAGGGGTTATTGGACTATTTAAATAGTTTATCTGGTCTTGATTTAATTTAGGTATGTGGTACCTATCCAGAAAATGATCCATTTCTTTTAGGTTTTCCAGTTTTGTGGAATAGAGGTTTTTGAAGTATGACCTGATGATTCTCTGGATTTCCTCAATGTCTGTTGTTATGTCCCCCTTTTCATTTCTGATTTTGTTGATTTGGATGCTCTCTCTCTGTCTTTTGGTTAGTTTGGATAAGGGCTTGTCTATCTTGTTGATTTTCTCAAAGAACCAACTCTTTGTTTCATTAATTTTTTGTATTGTTCTCTTTGTTTCTATTTTATTGATTTCAGCTCTCACTTTGATAATTTCCTGGCATCTATTTTTCCTGGGAGACTTTGCTTCTTCCTGTTCTAGAACTTTCAGGTGTGCTGTTAAGTCACTAGTGTGAGATTTCTCCAGCTTATTTATGTGGGCGTTTAGTGCTATGAATTTCCCTCTTAGTACTGCTTTCATAGTGTCCCATAGGTTTGGATATGTGGTGTCTTCATTTTCGTTGATCTCTAGGAAGTCTTTAATTTCTTTCTTTATTTCTTCCTTAACCCATTGGTGATTCAGGTGGGTATTGTTCAGTTTCCATGAGATTGTAGGTTTTCTGTAGTTTTTGTTGTTGTTGAAATCCAACTTTAGACCATGGTGGTCTGATAGAACACAGGAGGTTATTCCAATTGTTTTGTATCTGTTTAGATTTGTTTTGTGACCAAGTATGTGGTCGATTTTAGAGAAGGTTCCATGGGGTGCTGAGAAGAAGATATATTCTTTTTTGTTAGGATGGAATGTTCTGTAGATGTCGATTAAGTCCATTTGAGTCATGACATCAGTTAAGTCCTTTATTTCTCTGTTAAGTTTCGATTTGGGGGATCTGTCCAGTGGTGAAAGTGGGGTGTTGAGGTCTCCCACTATTAATGTGTGGGGTTTTATATGTGATTTAAGCTTTAATAATGTTTCTTTTACATATGTGGGTGCCCTTGTGTTTGGGGCATAAATGTTCAGAATTGAGACTTCATCTTGGTGGATCTTTCCTGTGATGAGTATGTAATGCCCTTCTTGATCTCTTTTGATTGATTTTAGTTTGAAGTCTATTTTGCTGGATATCAGGATGGCTACACCCACTTGTTTCTTAAGACCGTTTGATTGGAAAGTCTTTTCCCAGCCTTTTATTTTTAGGTAGTGTCTATCTTTGAATTTGAGATGTGTTTCTTGTATGCAGCAGAAAGATGGGTCCTGCTTTCGTATCCATTCTGTAAGCCTATGTCTTTTTATAGGTGAATTAAGTCCATTGATATTGAGGGATATTAATGTCCAGTGATTGTTCATTCCTGTTATTTTTTGGTGGTGATGTGTGTGTACTTTTCTTCGTTGGGGTCTACTGCTGTGGCTTTATCTATTGCCTGCGTTTTCGAGGGTGTATCTGACTTCCTTAGGTTGGAATTTTCCTTCTAGTGCTTTCTGTAGTGCTGGGTTTGTGGATAAATATTGTTTAAATCTGGCTTTGCCATGGAATGTCTTGTTCACTCCATCTATGATGATTGAAAGTTTTGCTGGGTATATTAGTCTAGGCTGACATCCATGGTCTCTTAGTGTCTGCATTACATCTGTCCAGGACCTTCTGGCTTTCAAAGTCTCCATTGAGAAATTGGGTGTTATTCTGATAGGTTTGCCTTTATATGTCACTTGGCCTTTTTCCTTTGCTGCTCTTAATATTCTTTCTTTATTCTGTACGTTTAATTGTTTAATTATTATGTGGCGAGGGGATTTTTTTTGGGGGGGTCTAGTCTGTTTGGTGTTCTATAGGCTTCCTGTATCTTCATAGGCATTTCCTTCTTTAAGTTGGGAATTTTTCTTCTATGATCTTGTTGAATATATTTTCTGTGCCCTTGAGTTGGTATTCTTCTCCTTCTTCTACCCCTATTATTCGTAGGTTTGGTCTTTTCATGGTGTCCCAAATTTCTTGGACATTTTGGTTCATGACTTTGTTGACTTTAGTGTTTTCTTTAACTGATGAGTCTATTTCTTCTATTGTATCTTCAATGCTAGAGATTCTCTCTTCCATCTCTTGCATTCTGTTGATTATACTTGCATCTGAAGTTCCCAATCGTTTTCTCAGATTTTCTATTTCCAGCATTCCCTCTGTTTGTGTCTTCTTCATTTTTTCTATTTCCCTTTTCAGGTCTTGGACTGTTTCCTTCATTTGTTTCATTGATTTTTCTTGATTTTCTTTCAGTATTTTATTGTTCTCTTCCAGGACTGTTTTGATTTCTTCTAATTTGTTTGCCCTTTCCTCTAGTTGTTTACAGCGTTCTTCACATTTTTTTGTCTTTTCCTCTACACGAGCCTCTAGCTTCTTCATGATGACATTCATAAGGCTATTTTCTTCTGCTTCTTCCAATTTCTGATGTTCAGGTCTAGGTGTTGGAGGAGGGCTAGGGCCTGGTGATGGTGTATTGCTATTCATTTTGTTGTATGTGTTTCTGCCTTGACGTCTGCCCATCTCCTTCTGGTTCGTTCTTGGCCTTATCCACACACTTAGTTCAGACAGAGCTGACAGATTCAGGAAGTCTCTCTCTCTTGTCCAGATGGGAGCTCTCTTGTCCAAATTGGAAGTCCGGGGCAGGATGGGAGCTCTTGTTCAGAAGGGAAGTCTGGGGGAGGATGGGTGCTCTCCTCTCTCTCTCTCTCTCTCTCCTCCAGATGGGAAATCCGGGGCAAGATGGGAGCTGGGGGCCAGCCTCTAAGTCTCAAGAAGAGGCTTGGGGCTCGGGCGGATGGGTGTGGGGTCAGGGCGTGGAGACTGCAGGTTCTGCCAGGGGTCTTGGAGAAGGGGATCCTTCCCGGTGGGGCTAGAAGGGAACTTGCCCAGTGACCAGAACCTGGGGCCAATTTGGGCAGGTCTTCCCGAGTGGCTGGTGCCCAGGTATGGGGTTGGGGGCAAGTTAGGGGACTCACCTGTGCTTCAGAAGGGAAGTCTGGGGCAAGATGGGAGCTGGGAGCTGGCGGCCGGCCTCTAAGTCTCAGGAAGAGGCTTGGGGCTCAGGCGGATGGGGGTGGGGGCAGGGCATGGAGACTGCAGGGTCTGCCAGGGGTCTTGGAGAAGGGGATCCTTCCCGGTGGGGCTAGAAGGGAACCTGCCCAGTGACCAGAACCTGGGGCCAAGTTGGGCAGGTCTTCCCCAGAGTGGCTGGTGCCCAGGGATGGGGTCGGGGGCAAGTTAGGGGACTCACCTGTGCTTCAGAAGGGAAGTCCGGGGCAAGATGGGATCTTGATGGTCTTTATTGATCATTAATGTCAATCAATTTGTGCCCTGGAATCATGGCAATTCTGTAGATGCCAGGGCATGCTGCATGGCTTGAAATTCAGTCTATGCTGATGAGATTGCTCTCTTTCTGCCTGGTCACATGGTTCTGCCAATGTCAGGCTTCTTAGCGTAGTCAGCAGGTACTGCAGACCCTGCCATTGTAGCCTGTCATATCAACTCTACAGATGCAAGTCTTTTCTCCCACTGACTAGCACAACTCTTAGATTCCACTCTATGTTTTTGTAGTTACCACTCAGGGACATTTTTTAGTAGTGTGTGTTCTCAATAATTAAATGATTTAAATCATTTATAATTCAATTTAAATTTATGATTAAAATTAAATTTAAATTATTAAATTAAATAATCAATAGGGCAGGACTTCAGTATTTCTGACAGTGCTGGCCATTTGGTGCATAATTGCTTAATAGTAGAAAATCTTACTCCACTCCATTGGTTCTTGGTGAAGATTTCCTAGGTTATCACATTAAACACTCAGAACAGTGAATCACATAAAAGCAAACAGTCAATGTGAACTACAGTTATCAGATAAATGAAACTTCATTTTTAGAAGTCAAAAGAGGCCATAGTGAATTTTCAGTAAATAAAACACAATGGATGTTAAAATTGCTCTTTATGAATTTCTTACTTAGGTTTATCTTTCACTTTGTACTGACCAAATACCTTTAATTCAGTCACTCATGTTGTTTGTTTTGTGTGATTTTGAAAACCCATTTTCAATCTGGAAAAATAGCATATGTTAGAGAGGCATTTTCTGTGCTCTAACTGTGTATTATAATGGTGAGCCTTTGCTTTGTGGGTTGCGTGTTACTCTGTCATTCATGATCATTTGCATTCTAAATTCTAGCAATGTTACCACTGTTCCATCATTAAAAATGCCAGCTAAAGAGTAATCTTCAGATAGTAGAACAAGTTCCTTAGCCAATAAAAAAGTCTGATGAAATTTACAGCACAAACCCCAACTATGAAGCTTTTTTTTTTTTTCAAAGTACATGAAACTGTAAATGGGAAATAACTTCAAATGACTTGAAATGTTTGCCTTAGTCGCAATTTTACCTTACTCAAATGAGGAAGAATACAAGTGAAAAGGCACTGTATTGCTAAAAGTTGATTGTTCTCTTCTTCTTTCACATCTTCTCTTCCTTCAATGCCTTTGCTTTCCTATATGACTAGTTCGAACAGGTTTCTGTGTTCCTGCTTGCCTCTTGATTTGCTCTTCAGCTAAGGAAATGAATTGTTTTCTCTGTTATTGAAAACACATTATGTTCTCATACAAAATATCCTGATTACAGTTCTCTTCCTTCCAGTCCCTCTCCACCTCTGCTCCCTTCTGGATCACCTCCATATATGTCTCCCATTAGAAAAGAACAGGCTTCTAAGAGATAACAACAAAATATAACAAAATAAAATATGATAAGATAAAACAAAAACCATCACATCAACGTTGGACAAGGCAAACCAAAAAAAGGAAAAGAGTCGAAGAGAAGGCACAAGGATCAGAGACCCTGTAGTTAACACACTCAGGAGTCCCACAAAAATGCTAAACTGAAAGCTATAATACGTACTCAGAGGACCTGGTGCTGACCCATCCAGGCTCTGTGTTTGCTGCTTCAGTCTCTGTGAGTTCATATGAGCTTTGCTCAGTTGATTTAGAAGGACTTGTTCTCCTGGTGTCTTTCATCACCTCTGGCTCAACAGTCTTTCCACTTCCTCTTCCATGGGGTTCCCACAGCTCTGAGGAGAGGGATTTGATAGAGAAATCCCATTTACAGCTATGTGCTCCAAGGCTTACAGTGTGTGTGTGTGTGTGTGTGTGTGTGTGTGTGTGTGTGTGTTTAGGTATTGTCATACTTATTAGTAAAGACTGGATATCTTCCTTCTTAGAATTGAAACAAGGTTTTGTGGACCAAGCTGCACTGTCTCCCCTAATCCACATGTTAAATACCAGATCTTTAATATGATGGAGTTTGGAGATGGGAGTCTGCCAGAGGCCACAAAATTATGCAGCATATAACAACTGATATTTATAAGGTTGACCCACCAGATGAATAATTCTCTGCTGGAGGAACCTCATTAAGCAAGGCTTATGAGGCCACTGCCTATGAATGACTGTTTGCTTCTGTTTGTAATTTTCTTGTGTGCTACCATAATTCTCCCTTAAAATAACTATGAGACTCTTCCCATAGCCCATTGGTAGTATATTATCCACATAATGGGCACAGTGATTTCTGTGAATTAACTTTTCTTTATACTGTATATTTTGGTGAGTAAAATATGCCTTCATAGTTAAGCCTTTGTTCCACAAAAGGATGAGAAACTTAGAAGTCTGTTTTATATCATTAGTTAGCTGACAAGACAATTCCATACAAATAGCTGATTTAAAACCTCAGAGCAAACTAAAACTAGACTGAATGTCTCTGTGAATGGATTACAAGTTAAACCTTCACTATTTGCACAAGGACAGAGTTGCAGGTGTCTGATTTATTGAACCAAGGTTTTTGGACACAAATCAACTTAAATTACTATGCCAGTCTCCCTTGCCAGGTCTGGCTGATGACACATACCAGTGGCTAACTCCCTACATGAATTCCTTAGCAATTAACCCTCTGCAAGAACTCTTAATCTCAGTATATGATACAAGACTCAAGGCTCAGCTAACTAACTGTTTATTGTTTAGGTCCCAAAGTATATGTGGATGACAGGAAAAGGCACTTAACTAATTAACCAAGTCCAGAGAGAAACAGCTTTATGTCCAGCTAACCATGAGAAAAGTTTCATGATCAGCCAGAATTGTAGAGGATGTTGTAACTTTGTGGCCTTGAATAAAGAGTTACAAGTTTCCCTATTTGTGATCTGGGATTGCACACAGGATAGAGAATATATTTTTAGGTTTGGGATGCTTTCAACACCAGTGCTTGTCAGGAAGAGCTGAAGCACTTACTGCTGCCATACATTCCTACCTCTGCTTCGCAAACTGTGTAGCTTCCTGTCGCCATGGTTACTCACTCCTAGCCAACCAGCTGCACTTCCCTGTTGAAGCTGTATCCTGGCCTGAGAGAAACTAACACGTTCATGTTTTGTTAATCACAAAGTGCTAATCTATAATGTTAGTGACACTTAAGAGATGTAGAATAGTACACGGCCTCTTTACGTCTTCTTTGACCTCTCAATCGTTTAGCTTTTTTCCCTTTCTAACCCTTTATAGGCTATCTTAGGAGATAGCATTACAGCCAACCCCTCCTCCCCCCTTTCACAATTGCAACAGCAGCTGTGCCACTAATCAGAAAGCTGACGAGTTTATTTCACATGTGTTATCAGAATGGCTCTGATCCTTATAGCTTACTCAAAGACTGCAAAATGACCCTCAGATATAGCCTTTTTAACCTTTTTTTTTATTGCCTAAAGCTTTCCATTGAATGTGTATATAAGCTGTGTAGAACAAAAGAACAAGTGAATTAGAGCTGGAGAGAAATAAAGCATATGACCCTCAGTATATATGTGAGTCTTATTCCCTCAGATAGATAAGAATTATCCCTAAGTCCCACTACTTTGAGGCATTCTCTTTGCAACCCTGGAGCAGTAATGAGAGCTGGTCTCACAGGCTACAATAGGAGTCTCTATAAAATGTAATTTTAGATAAGTTATGATGATAAGCAGCTCATGATAGGATTAGCATTCTTACATATAAAAAAGAAGTGACACCTGAACTCTGTGAAGACACAACAATGTATAAAGCCAGAAAGTGTTCCTCTTAGGAACACTTTGTCCCTGAACACTCACTCTTCAAAACTATGAGCAATAAATGTCTGTTGTTTAAGCTACCCAGTATGGGATTTTGTTATGCCAGCATCCAGAACACAATAGCATCTACTCTTCAACTTCAACTGCACATTAATTTGGAGGTTCCACCAAGTATAAAATGAGTCAACAGAAGAAAATATGAGGCATACATATATGTTATTTCATGCATGTAAGTATATGCATGTACATATATATTCTTAAATATAGCTCATTAAGTCAATATAATGCAACCTGTATATATGTTTCCAGGGCTGACCATTTGGCACTGGAAATCAATTGGTGTGCTCTTTCCTGGGGAAGGCCACTTCTCCCATTCCCAGTTTTCCTCAGTCACCTGTAGTTCTTTGTGAAGATTCTTAGAGAATCAGTGTTTTTAAGTTACAAGTGGAAGAGCAAAGAAAATGAAGCCTAATGCCAGAGACTGACATCATCAATTGGCAGTGGAAAGAGAAGAAGAAGAGGAAGAGGAAGAGGAGGAGGAAAGGGAGGAGGAAGGAGTCTGATAGAAGGATATTGACGAAGCCAGTCAGGCAATGTTGCTTTTGCCTTGATTCCGTTTCTACCTGGGAAATCCACGTATTGGGAGGTACAGTTTACTCCAAAGGTGGGTCTTCCCCCATCAGTTAACCTTCTACAAACTGCCTCAGAGACATGCACAGAGGTGTGTCTCTTAGATGAGTCCAGATCCCTTGAGATAGTTTTACTTAGTTTCACAGAAAGTTTTCATCTAATCTATCTGTTGTAGATTATTAGTATGTTAGTAAGCTATATTATTATAATAAAAGATATCCATATTGTAATTATTGTAATTATATGTTTAAAATAATATTACATCAATTCAAGTTTTGAGTTATTATAAAGTGCAAGTTATTTATCCCGACTTAAAGAATAGAGGTTGGTTCTTTATAGTCCTATTCTTAACACATAGTTGGCTAAGAGTATGGGGCTAGGCTGGGGAATGAATGCCTAGCAATCTCTAATTCTCCCTGCAGGTCTTATCCAGTGACTTCAGTCCTCTGAGGATGTCATCTTTAAAATTAACTGCAGGATCTATGGAAACATTATTTATATTGTTTGGCAGAACCAAGGAGCAAAAGTCTTAATAAACCTAATTGCTTATATATACTTCATGAAGGTGTGGGTAGGTCAAAGTCCACCTTCTTATATGTAGCAACCATGATAGAACAGCATCATTTCTGCCCCTGTTCCATGAAAATTTGTCTAACAAAAACCATGGGGTTTGCACAATATTTTGACTCTCAATATGATTTAATATGGAACTTGCATATATTATCATTAAGGTGAGGCCCAGTAAAAAATACAAATGAGAAACACTTATTTAAAAGTCATTAAGAGTTATTTTCTTCTACCATCCCATCCCATCACTCACCGTAATTTAATCTTTTCTCTTTCATTATTCCCCTTTAAGCCTTCCTACTGCATTCAACCCCATCCCTCCTTGGAAGCCCCTCCCCCATGCCACCTTACTAGTCTCCTGACCTCTCTAGAAATTCCAGATGGAACTCATATCTGAAGATTTAAATCTAACAACCATGGTGGTTGGGGAGAGCAAAATAACACTTAAGACCCTTTAAAAAACTCATATGGAAACAGTATTGTAGAAGTATATATATCCAGGTAACAATGCCCCTAATAGGTACTATAGAAGAGCAAATTAAAATCTCAGTGTCAAGAATGTGTTACATTTTATTGAGTTGTTGGTCAGTGAGGTCTCATAAACCTCAAACTTTAAAGGCTATTTACAGTGCCATTTGTTATCCCCAAATCTTGGCAATAAGACTCCGTTGCTGAAGACACCACACACTTAAATCATAAAACATGAAGATATTAAACTCTTACTGACCTGTAAGTATCATCTCTACTGCCTAGTTATCACTGTTCTAGAAAGTGCTAGGCATGCTACCAAGGAAAAAAGTAATCATCAGTCTTAACCAACTGTGAACCCTGAGCATTACAATAATGACTGGTCTTGCAAGGCACAGTAACATTTATGGGAGTAACAAACTACTTACAAATTGGGTTTAAGTCCTACTCCACAAGATGAAATCAGTAACTATTATGAGTCTAAGAACCTGTGGGCAGACAGACCACAGTCCCTAAGGGAGAAACTACTGCTATTCAGATCAATAAACATATTAAACTGACTCTTCATGACTTGTTATTATATACATAGACTAAATCATCTTTCAACCCTCATCAAAGAATTTCTGTTTGGTGATTAACAGAGACCCATGGTTAAGATACAAATAAGAGCATGCCCAATGCTCAACTTTAAATGGAACATCCATTTTACACACCCTCCTCTAAAGGCTCAAGAATCACCATAGAAGAGGAGACAGAAGGAATCTAAAAGCCAAGTCAATGGATGGCCACTGTTGTGTCTTCCAAACACAGCAGGGCAGTTGCACATACGCACACAGAAGACCTGTGCAAGCTCATGCTGTACCATATCTCAGAATGGAAAAGGGAGGTAACCAAAAAGCCCCACCTCTGTCTGAGGAGATATTGACAATTATTAACTGCTGGAAAAGTTATCAGTTTCTTTAGGAGTATAGCCCCATCCTGCAGCGGAAGGTTACACATTCAAGAGTCTGTGGAAAGCATGAATTTGATGTGATGGCTATAATAAAACAGGACAAAAAGATGGGTGGGTGGAGAATCAGAAGTGGATCTGGGAGGAGTGGAGAATAGGTGAATATAATCAAAACATGTGGTCTCAAACTCTCAAAGAACAATAGATGCTCTTCAAACTGTTAAGAATCTTTCAATGATGACCACAGATACTCAAGCCAGGGGTGATGCCATTCCAAGGGGAGAGCCCTGTGTGATGGAACAGGTCTTAAAACCTGTTCACAATTGTTCTTTCAGGAAAGTGATGACCAGGGAAAAGGCCTCCTAAACTTACATATGCAGCAGAAGCAAATGAACAATTTTCTTTATGAAAAGCTGCCCAATTTATGTCCCTTATGACTCAGGTGGACCAAATTGAGAAAATTTTCACCTTAAAAAATGAAGAAGACATTAAAAAAACCATATAGAAACAATTCCCAAGAGAAAAAAGGCAGTAAAAATTGCAAACAAATTCATACCCCATAAACATCAGATACTACTGTATACAAGCAAAAAAAAAAAAAAGATCATATCGAAGTGTTCAGGAAAATAAAGAAACAGTTGAAAATTCTAGAAATGAAAGATGTAATTATTGAGGCATAATACTTGGTAGAAAAGGTTTTCTGCTTTTGTGAAAAACAGAATATTTTCATGGTATGCCAACCTACCATATGGATAACATCTATAAAATCTGACAAAATATTAAAGGCTTTAGAAGATGATGCAGGGAGTCAGTTCCACAACTTTGCAGCTTTGACTTGAGGTGGCCTCTCAGCATCTCATGTGTATGTGGCTGGAGTACTAAAAGAAAGCATACCATATTTCTTGAACAGATTTCTTGGGTATTGAGCATAACTTCCCTAAAATGAACTGCCATTTTCTTAGAGAAGACAGTCACAAAGGATGAATTCCAAACTGGTGGCATGTGTAACAATTTCCCAGTCTCTGCTCCTTGAATGACTCATGTATCGAAGAGACAGAGATTAGTTTAGCTAAATAGGTTCTCTACATATTATGGATCCAACCCATCAGTTGTTCAGAGAAAAGTAATGGCTACACATGTACCCCCAACAGATGCATGGAGGTTCACCATTTACCCAATAAACTTCCTGAAGAGAGCAAGGAAGGGTCATGGAAAGGTTAAAAATGGTTTCATGTAAAAGTGTGAAATGGATTGGCTTGATGTTTTGATGATAGATTGATGGCAGTTCCCTGGTAGACTAGACCTTGTGTGGTTTTTATTCCCCAGTTGTGTGAAGGAGAAAGAATTGGGCTTCTTATCAGCCTGCCCTGACGCAATGCAGAAGAAAAAGAAGTGGGAATTAGAAGCTGTCAGCAAATACCAATATGGAATAAGAAGCTTCTCTAAAAGTGTTAATAAGAGGAACAATGCCCTACTGAATGAGGGGCATGTGTCTCACTAGAGTGTTACAGGCATTGGAAAAATGTGAAATAAATCCATGGAAATTAAAAGTGCAAATGATGGAAGAGGAGGCTTAACATCCCTATGCTAATGGAATTAGGATAATATTCATATAGTAAGTGAAGTTATTGGCATTAGTGCCAATAACAGTAACAATAAAATGCTGTTGATTCCTTGTGACAGCTTTTGTATTGTATTTAGCAGATGTAATCATCACCCTTTCAGACTCAGAATGTTGATGAGAATATGTGAGGTGAACAGTGGGCTTTCTTTACTGCCACTGTGTTTCTTCTACTGAGCAGAAAGAAAGGAAATCATCAATTAGTATGGGTCTGCGTTTGTCTTACCTTTTGACATTCTAGAATTCTTCATTCTATAGAATTTAGTCTTGAGTGGCAGTGATCTTATACTTTAAAAGGTGGCTTGGATCATCCAAACATTAAATTTTTAGTGTTTCTGTGAAGAATAATTCAACTGTGTCTGGAAAATGTGTAAAATATTATATTCACACATTTAATTTTTTCTGTTAGAACTGTAGGGGCCTTTGATAATTGTGTAAAATATTGATTTTAATGGATATTCAACTGTGTAGATTAAAAATTGTTAGATATTATCAAGAAATCTCTCTCTCTCTCTCTCTCTCTCTCACACACACACACACACACACACACACACACACATACACACACACCCTTTTTTACGTATTGAATGAGAGTGGATGAGAGCTCTCTTTTCTATCCCTAAAGTTGCTTTCTTTCTTGGTTTCTGTCTTTGTCTCTGTCTCTCTGACTCTCCCTTTTTCTCTCTCTCTCTTTCCTCTCTCCTTTTATGTCTCTCTCCTCTTTTCTCTCTTGTCTCTTATTCTTCACTTCTCCACACATACAAATTAAGTAGGCCATGAAAATTCCTAGGTTTTAAATGTTTTCACCAAAAAAGTTGAGAAATGTTGGCACTGTTAATATTATTATTAGCCACATTTAGTCACTTCACAATGAATACACATCTTAAAAATAAGATATGTATGTAATTTTCAATAAGATTCAAACTGGAAAAAAGTGAAATAACCAGGGCTTCTTTAAGTTCTGGAATTCTAACCTTCTGCACTCTATCTCTCCGCTTTTCTGATTCAGTAAGAGGTCATTACCATCCCTGGTGTCTCCTTGTGGCTCATCCTCTAAGTTTTACTCCTGTGAAGGTGCCTTTGCATCTATAATACAGATCTCATTTGTTCTGAGAGAAAATAATCTGAAAAATGGAAACAACACTAATCTGGTAGTGCAGTAGAGAAAAAATGAAGGCATAGAAATACCAAGGGAAGATATTAGAAAGGTGATAGTAAAGAAAAATTCAATGTGCTGACCTCTGAATTGCTCCTGGTGAGGAGGAGGAGGAGATCTTCAAAAGAAAAACAAATAGTGTATAGTGTTATGGGGAGACTGGGGAAATAGGGGGACTGAATGGGGAGGGGGATAGAAGAGCAGGGCAGAGGATAAAGTAAGTGAAGGGCAACTAAAACTAAAGACTTTTGAAAAGCCATATGGGACCTACTATTGTTGCTGATTCCTAAAATACATGCATATATGAAAACAATTTAAATAGAGTCACCACATAATGAGAGAGAGAGAGAGAGAGAGAGAGAGAGAGAGAGAGAGAGAGAGAGAGAGAGAGAAATCTATATTAGACATCATATGGCACCAACTCCAACCTCCAGTGCCAGGAATGCGTTACATTTTGTTGAGTTTTAGCCATCAGGGTCCCATGGATTTTCCCAAAACATCATAGGATGTTTCCAAGACTATTTATTGCTGTCCACAACCTGATGGTATGCCCCTATGGCTTAGAACAATACTTACTTATGTCATTGAACATGAAGAAGTAGAGCCAGTGTCCAATTAGAAACTATACCCCTACTAACTTGTTCATGGTGCTGGAAGGTTCTCTTTGTGCTTCTGGAGGAAGAAGGTAGTTGTCAATATCACCCAACTAGAAACCCTGGGACCTAAAACAGCAAACTGTCCACAAGAATACTGCTATAATAGTTGCACAAATATTATGGTAGTAACAAACTACTTTTAGATGGAATTTAAAGCATACTCCATGAGATGGAACTAATACCTGACACTGATAAAGTGATCAAGAACCTGACACTAGATAGATCATGGGCCTAGAAGAAAACCTACTACTATTATTTTGTTAAAAGAACACAGCAATAAAAGTGTTCCCAATAACATACTGTTATACCCACCGATCAGCAGATCACTCAACCCTCATCAGAGAAGCTTTTTTTTTTTTTTTTTTTTTTTTTTGCAGTAGATGAGAATCAACAAAGAGATCCACAACTGGACAATGTGCAAAGAGTGACTTTTGAGCATTCAGTCCTACATGAGATGCATCATGAATCCTTCTCCCTCAATGTTCAGGGATCTGTGTATAAGAGGAGGCAGAAAGATTATAAGAGCCAGAAATGATGGATGACTTCAAGGAAACATTGTCTTCTAGATACAAGAGAATGAATGCACATGTGGAATTACAGAGACTCTGATACCACACATAGGACCTGCACAGGTTCAAGCCAAACAGGGTCCAAGTACTGAAAGAGGTAAGTAGACATTGGGTCCCACCCCTAACCAAAAGTCAATTACAACGGATACCTATTGGTGAAGGAAAAATTTGTTTTCTCCAATGGAGGGTAGGCTCTATGCCAAGGAGTAGTTGGTCAACAGAAAATGAACTTCATTTTTGTGGGAACTGAAGCAGAGGCCATGGAGAAATGATGCTTACTGGCTTGCTCCTTGTGGCATGACTCTTACTCAGCCATGAGCAGCAAGAAAGAAAATAAGACAATACAACCCAGGACCACCTCTTCTAGTTTGGCACTACTCATAGGGGGCTGGGTCCTCTCATATCAATTAATCTGCCTATAGAAAATCCTCTACTGACTTGCCTATGGGCATTTTCTCAATTGAGAATTTCTCTTCCCAAAGCCTGTGTCAAGTTGACATAAAGCTAACTAACACAGATTCCATAGTTTTGGTAGTAGTTATTTGTGTTTGTGTTTTAAATACTTAAAAAAAATATGGGGGTAATAATAAGTTTGGGAGTAGTTGAGTTTAAGATATGTATTAGGGACACAAGTAGAAATATTGAGCTAACAGATATAAAGGAAAATAAGTTCACACAAAGTTAAAAGATGAACTTAAATGGAAAGTGATAGCTTACTGATGAGCTAGGTCTGATGGCATCACCTTGTGACTAAGAGCATATATAGTCATTTGGAGGAAGTCTATAGGTTGGACCTGAGGCATACTGACATCTAGAGTATAGGATGGGAACATAAACTCAACCAAAGTAGTTTAAGAGAGAAAACAAAAATGTTGGTAGAAAAAGTAAAACCAATGTTTACTTTGAGAACAAGGATATAATGAGAAACTTTTTCTTTTATTTTCTAGAGGCAGAACTGTAAGCACTGGACTTTTGATGAAGAGAAGGTTCATGGTCCAGTGAGAAGCAGAGAAGGACTTCCATCATCATGCACGGTTCCTAAGGTTATTGCCTTTGAGAACCTTTACTGTTGTAAATAAAAACCACTCTTCAGTGGCTGTGTTGGATTATGATGTATATTTCATTTTGATAGTGCTTTCTCATTCTTCACACCATTTTGTTTTCATAACCACTCACAGGAAACATGATAAATTTTTAATAGACATTTTATTGATGAGGAAGTTGAGGTTCAGTGGGTAAAAACAGTTACACCAAAGTTACTCTACTAATTAACAGGTCTGCAGCTAAGATCTTTTGACTTTTATTTCAGTTTGCTCTCTGAAACAACTATTCAAGCATTAAAAAATCATATTCATAATGTTTTTCTTCACAAAAAGAAATTTTATACAGTAAATTATGCATGCATCAGACAAAGCATGCCAAAGAAATCTTGTCATTATTCACATATTCTATTTAACCATTCATAGATTTATTAGTCTACCCAACAAATAAACAAGTTTGGGACATCTGTGTGTGTCCAATATCACGCTATATGGCCAGACAGAGATGAAGGATGAGAGGGACTTGTATTCAACATGGTCTTGGCTAAGAAGTATTTGGACACTTTTACTTGTTATACAACAGTGCTAATTCATCATTTGTCTTGATCAATTTTTAGTGTCTACATATGGAGAACTATTTTCACATTTAATCATGGGTTTTCACTTTTACAGAGTAAGTAGTACCAGCTTTTAGAAAGAGGCTATAATTTTATTTTCTCATTTGAAACTATATGCTATAGGTTAATATGATGTTGGATCTTGAGTATCATTAATGCAACATCTTTTTGTGTCTAGGAAACAAAAGCCCAGAAAAGTTGGAAAACAACTTAACTAAGCCATATAGCTAACGCATAGCATTGACCTTGAACACTCCATTTCTTGTTGAAGCATTTCTCATAATCTTGAGTTTGGGCTAAGATTAATTCTTACTTGCCAAATGTTTCTAAGAGTTTTATCTTGAAAATTGGATGATTTTTGCACCCAAGAATTAAATATACCAAAGTAGATGGCATTGTTGGCAAAGATGAAGTATCATCACCTAAATTCTGAAATCAGGTCTGGAACTGGAATTTTATTATAGAATACAGAAGACTGACACTTTCTATTTGAGCTCTTACTCATGTATCTTCATGTTTAGGAGAGCAAGGTACAAGTCTTTGTATAGTACCATCTGTCTTCCAACATTAAGCTTGATCATGAAGTCCTTTCTTTCCAATATTATACAAATGTTATAAATCATATGAATACTGTCTTAGTCACTATTGTCACATTTCTCTGAAGAGATACCATGATCAAGGCAACTCTTATAAGAGAAAGAATTTAATTGGGGGCTTGCTTATAGTTTCAGAGGTTTATCTATTATCATCAGGGAGGCATGCTGGCAGACATAGTGCTGGAGAAGTAATTGAGAGATATTTTTGATCCACAAACAAAGAGGGACAGCCTAGGCCTGGCATGGGCTTTTGAAACCTCAAAGCCCATCCCCAGTGACACACCCTCCAACAAGGCCACACCCACTCCAACAAGTCAACACTTCCTAATCCTTCTAATCTTTTAAATAGTGTTATTCCCTGGTGTCTAGGCATTCAAATATGGGCCTATGGGGTCATTCATATATAGATATATATGAATATATAACATACACACACATACTTTTTAAATGATTTTTTTGGGAATTTCACATCATGCACCACAATCACACTCATCTCCCAGTCCTTCAATGTTTACCTTCCACCCTTGTAGCCTCCCCTCCAAAAGAAAATTAAAAAAATAGAAATAAAAATTTAAAAAATTACTTCATTCTTCCATCTTTCCTACCTTCCAATCATTTATTAGTTCATCGTAGTGGCACTGGGAACTGCATTGTGGCACATAGTATACCCTTTTGCCCAAAAAGCTTTACTTATAAATATTCATTGCAATGAGTCCTTGGTCTGGTTCAAGGCAATAGTGGACTCTTACCGGGATTCCTCTAGGAGATCCTGCTGTTGCCCCAAGCCTTGGAGATCCTGTGGCTATGGTTCTGCAGGACTGGGCCCCTCACATGTTCCTGCAAGTCATGGATGGATTAGATGTTGGGGTGGGCCAACTCAAAGCTCTGGATGAGGACTTGGATGGTAGCTGTGTTGGTAAGCCCAGGCCTCCACCAGGACACTTCCCCAACCCCCATGAGGGATGGATTCAGCTCTCCCACAGCCATGCCACTGGCTGCTCTCCTGTGAAGGACCCATCCTTCACAGCTGTGACAGCCATGGAGGGGTGGAACCAGCTCTCACAGGGCCAGCTGGGGATATGGCCAGCTCTCCTGTGCAGGGCAAGGCCAGCTCTCCTTTGTTCACACCACTGGGGCCAGCTTTCACAGGGCCAGTGAGGGTTGGGACCAGCTCAGCATGGCCCTGGGACATCAACATGCCTCAGAGACAGTCCAGACCATGGGTGTCCACAGGGCCTTTGGAGGTAACATGGGACACAGATATCAGCACAGACCCCAGCTGTGGTAGAGCCATGTAAACCAGACATGGCCTTCAGTTGCAGCATGGGCCCAGATGTCACCATGACTTCAGGTGGCAGCACAAATCACTCAGATTAGTGTAACTCCAGAGGCAACATGGCCTTTGGATGTCAACATGGTTTAGGTAGTATCCCAGACCACGGACATCCATATGACCTTTGGTGGCAAGACGGGCCACAGACATCAATGCAGACCCTGGCTATGGTAGAGCCATGGACCCAGATATGGTCCTTAGTGGCTGCACAGGCCCAGACATCACGTGGCCTCCTCTGGTGGCAGTCCATACCACAGGGGCCCTTCTAATCTAAACCATCATAAATACTAATTACCAATATGAAGCTACCAGTCATATATTTTGAGGTTTACTATGGTAATCTCAGTGTCTTAATTAAGCAATAAAAATTTATTTCTCATTGAGTAATATTTGATGTAAGTCTGAGTCTCTTTCCAAGGTATAAATTGAATGGGACTAAATTTTTGAATCAGTTGCTTCTAAATGAAATGTTAACTACTATGAAATAATTTTGGCTTCTTTCTCCTCTTGTCACACCCATGGTGGCCTGGAACATATTCTTCAGTGTCTCTTGGTCTGCTACCACCTTTTAATACTTTGCATGTTAATGGAAGCATAGGTCAGCAGTAGCATATTTCTCCATGGAAGAGCCTCTCAGTACTTTTGCTCTCATTTCATTGGTCAATTTAATTCCCCCTCCCCCACCAGAACTTGAAGGAATCAACATCAGCATCAAGCATAGTCAGGCCTATTTAAAGGAGAAGAGAGAGCTTTCAAAGCAATAATTGATTAAAACTTTTGTTTTGTATCCTAAGTGGTGCTATAAAAACTTATCAATTCAAAACATAAGAGCAAAATCAAAGTTACTTAGCTAGCATATAACAAACTAGGCTCTTACCCTGTGCTGTGCAAGGTTCAAAGGTCCTATCAGATGTTATTTTATCTATAGTAGCTTCTATATTTGCCTAAAAGGTTGTATTATTGTTGTCATTTTATTAATCAACAAATAAAAGTTCAATGATATATCTAAAATGGTAACAACTAGCTTATCAATGGGTCTTTTTACCCACAAGGCCTTAACCCTACACAAAGAACTATAAGAAACTAAGGAAACCCGAGGGCAGGAGAAATAATTATCCCCAGAGAAGGGCACACCAATTGGTTATCCTTTACCAAATGGTCAGTCCTGAAAATGTTCACACAAGTAACATTATACAGACCGAGCAGGTTATAATTAGGAATATGTACACACACACACACACACACACACACACACACACACACACACACATATGTAGTCAGGTAATTACAATTAATAAAAGAAAGAGGTCATGAATTTGAAAAAGAGCAAGGGTGAGTATCTGGAAGGGTTAAGAGGGAAAAAGGGGAAAAGAAAATTGTGGAATTATAACCTCAAAAATAATACCAAAGAGAACCTCAACTCACACACAACAAACATAAAATGCCAAAATCCCAATAATTTCTGTAATTCCACTTTTGTCAAGTCAAATCTATTAGGAAAAAACAGTATAACAGTAGTAGAGAAAAAAAAAGTAACTTTTGTGCCTAAAAGTTTACCTTTCTTTAAATAACCTTCTAAAATGACTAAGAATGCTCAAACTACTCGATTTTTATAGCTTTTATTGTTGTTGTTTTCTGTGTTTTAAAAAATAAGTCTTCTATTGCCCTTATGCATGTCTACCATTGTTACTTTAAATTGTTATTTATATAGGAATCATGTTGTCTTTTATCCTGTTTCCCCATCAATAATGAACGAACTACTTGGCACACAGAAAGTACTTCATGAAATTATTGTTTTAGGGATTGTCGTTGAAACCTTCAGGGAACAACCGTAGAGAAAGTACATTGTGAGGATATTAAAATGACTGATTTGACACATCTGAGATTCTCCTTTTGTTTTTGCAGTATTTCCTAGAATTGTAAGTGTTCTTTCTCAGCATGATGTTTACTATCTAGTCATAAAAAAAAATCACAGAAAAGAAAGAGTTGAAGAAATTCTTGCCTAAGAAATACTCAGCTTGTGCCACATGGTATTTAGTTTTCAGCATGGTAGATGTGAAAACATCAGGTTGTGGTAATATTTACATTGGTGTCAGGCCTGTCAGACATTTTTGGCATAAGTCTCACGTCACATTGACATTTCTCAAGTAAGATTCAGTAGTCTAAAAGCTTTGGTAGAGACTACGAATACCAAAAAACCTGAGTGCTTAGAATGTCTTCAAGAAAAAATGTGAATAGAAATGTCAATTTCCTTGAAAGTAACAGTCTAAGAATGATGCAGTGTCTGTAAAATGTTGACAACCTGCCTTTCTTGTGGCAGCTCCAAAAGGTGTCCTAGCACACGCTTAATCATGTATTTCAGAATGGCACTTGCCTTGGGACATTTAAAAGGATGTGTTTCTACCTTAAAATAGTTCAGTTTCCATTCTCTAGTTGATGTAGGTCATGGAAAACCATATGAAGGTTGAAGAGATGTTGGAACAGTGCAAGGCTAACAGAATCACTTATTATTTCTTGTGAGAGGAATATGTCTTCATTGCTACTACCTGCTCATCCACTGGCTTCCAGAAATGTCTTGACATTTCCGTATCTGTATCTTTATCCTCTCTAGTCTTATGTGACCAGTGCTTCCGATATAAAACACAGAATGTCCTTTCTTTGGCTCATTAAGTCCTTGGATCAGTGAGATTTCAGCCAATGTTAAGAATATCATCCACCCAAAGCCCCAAATACTCTTGATATTGAAGAACAGTCTAATTTACATGAGTATATTTAATTATCCTGAGGTACAAATAACTGACAAGTAGTACAGAATCACCACCTGTGGAATATAAGGTGTCTGTCACAAGGACTTAGTGGCTACATTTGCTAAACCTAGTGACTCTTTACTCGGGCTGACAAACTTGGAATCTCTGCCTCCATTTTGGGTTTGTTATCTTTGCTCTAAGTCATTCTTTCTGAAGTTTCCTTGGACTCCAACGGCAGGTCTGATGGATAAACATTTTTCAAAAAGAGTATAGTTCTGACTAATGGTGCAACAAGGATTCCCTTACCATTGCCAGACTCACCCTGAGGTAATGATTAGCCAGGCCACAGCTATGGTTATGTTATGGTTGTAAAGTTTGGTGTTCTTGTGGGACTCCTAACAGTGTGTGTGTGGGGTGTCTCTGACTCTTTTGTCTGCTCTTGGGACCTTTTCTTCCTACTGGGGTGTCTTGCCCCATCTTGATATGAGGCTTTGTGCCTAGTCTTCTTATAACTTGTTATGCTGTTTTCTGGATGATATTTCTGGAAGGCATGCTCTTTTCTGAAGGAAAACGGAGGAGGAGTGAATTTAAGGGACAAGGGGGGTGGTGGGGGAACTGGGAGGAGAGGAGAGAGGGGAAACTGTGATAATGTACGGAAAAATAATTATTATAAAAAGATTGATAAGCTGTACATGTTTTCTGCTGCCCTCTTCTGGTTTTCTTTTATCTGTGAGCTCATGCTGATACTCTTAAATGTGAACTCATGCTGGTACCCTTAAATGGGAGCTCCTGTTGGTGCCCCTAAAGGTAGCTTGAGACATCTGAGCTCCATCTTCACACTATGGCTATATTGATTGATTAAAGTCCTTTCTGACACTTTCATCAATAGTTTTTATCTTTCTTGTGGGCACATAACTGGACCTGATTTGTTGGTACCCCTAGAATCAGACCTTTGGCTTGGGTTTCCAAGAGCAGAACAAAAATATTAGGACAAATACAATGATAGGACTCGTATTTTCCATTTTAAAATGTACTGCAAAAGCCACATGTCATCCAAGCAGATGATCAGTGTGATAGACACAGAAATCTAAGATGAGAACTGAAAGCCCAGCTTTAGCCAGCTTAGTGGTAAAATGGTTTGGGGCAAGAATATAATAGAAAATCTAATATGGAATAAATTGCTCAGCAAATGGTATTGGGATAACTGGCTATCCATATGTAAAGGATGAAGTTAGATCTCCTACTTCAAATTATCTCAAAATAGATCTGGGACTTAGATGTAAAAGTTAGTAAAACTCTCGAAAGGATACATTAAAGGCAAATCTTCATAATCTTGGCTTGGGTGATATCATTTTCTATCAAACACAACCAAGAGCAACAAAAGAATAACACAAGGTAACTTAGACTGCATTTCAAAGAGAACTTTGAAAGTCAAAGAGTTCCATTAAGAAAGTCAATAAATGGGAGCTTGGAAGACAGGTTGGTGTGCAGTGTTTCTGTGCTAGCATGAGGACCAGAGTCTCTGATTTCAGAACTCATGTAAAGCCAGTAGGCAGAGCAGCCCACCTTAACTCTTGATCTTGGGAGGAAAGAGAGACAGGATTCTGGGAACAAACTGGTTTGCTAGACTAGCCTAATCTTCAAGTTCCAGGTTTATTGAGAGATCCTACCTCAGCAAGAATAGGGAAGAGAGATGGAGGAAGACATACTACATAAACCTCTTTCCTTAACATGCAACTGTGCATACACACACACACACACACACACACACACACACACACACACGCATATGTGAGCACACGAGCATACTACACACACACACACACATGTACACACATGCACACACACACACACACACACACACACACACACACAGAGAGAAAAGCAACCCAGCTATATAAAAAAGAAACTGAGTCAACAACTCACAAAAGGAGAAAAATATTTGCAAATGATACTCTTCCTTAGAGGTATACCATTGTCTGATCCTTTTCAGAATACAGAGCTCTGAAAGAGGAACACACCAACCTTCCCAGGGAGCTTGTGTCAAGGAGAAGGATTAAGTCCAATCACCATCTGAGAAATTTGAATTTAATGAAAAGTAAACTTCATCAAAACCACATGGAAGCAGAAGGTGTAAATATCATGAAGAAATAAAGGGGATTGATACTGTGAGTCAATGATTTCAGCTTTTGAGGTCTGAGTTGGATTTTATGGATCTCAAAACAAAATCTTCCAGTGACAGCTAAAGTAGTTGGCTGACTGCTCAAATGAGCCGTGGCTTATAAGTGAATCTTGGCTGCTGTTGTATACATTTTACAATGTGTGGTATCAGCTGCTCTGGAAATTGACTGTTGCAGTTACACACACTGGATCCTCACACCAGCTGTGTTCACTCCTGACCAAGCTTGCTCAACCTTGGCACCATTGGCATTTGGGATAAGGCAATTATTTATTGTGGAGGTTGTTTGTGCCCTGCATGATATTTAATAACAGTGGCATCACCCCAGTTATCACAACCAAAACTGTCTCCAGATATAACCAAATGTTCTTGGAGAACCTTGCTTGATAACTGTTGCTTTACCTATTGTTCCTTCTCCAGGAAAGCTAGGGACAAAATCCACAGGCTTATAGAAGTTTCTAAGCCTGTATGTGCAGATAGCTCATTTGACAGAGGACAAATGAAAGTTTGGAATACCACAGAACAGAAATGCAAGTAACTACTTAGAAAACAGAAGCATTAAAATAGCATGCAGAGCCCCTAGAGTCAGTCAGAAGTAACTGACTTTGCCTTGGAGAGGTGGGTATGACAGAGTTTAGTAAGGGATGTAAAATTTGATTTGGACCAAGAAGCTTGCATGATGAAGGAAGGAAAAGGCATTGTAGGTCGGAGGAAAAGATGAGCACCATGTGGAGGAGCAGGCATCAGTCAGAAGGAAGTAGGAGGAGCAGATAAAGAAGGTGACGTGAGGCACAGAGCTGATTATTTTCAGTCTCTAATTTAATTCTTCCTTATACATCACTTGAAGCTTAGTCCAGGCTTTATTTAATTTCCCTGAGCTTCTTAAGGCATGAAAAAGGGAGAAAACTAGAAGGGACCCTTAAGTTCATTTTATAAAATCAAGAAGGATCTAGGGACAGAGCTCAGCATGAGAAGGAGATTTTTTTTCCCCTTTGAATTTCTGCCAGAGAGTAGCAGAATGGTTTTTTTTTCTGCTTTCTTTTCCTCTTCTTATCCCTTGAGAAATTTTAAATCCTCCTGAGCAAATGCTTGCTGGTGCCTAGGAGAAAGTAGTCCTAATTGGCCCTTTCCAATCTGTGTTTGTTGGGATTGGTGTGAATGCCACCCATACATTTAAGTCTGATATTTTTAATATAGGTAATTAAATAAACAATAGTAGGGACATGAAAATATCTCTTTCTCTTGCTATAAAAAATTGTATGCTAAGCTGTCCCAGCATAAAAAATATAATGAAGGACTTAGAAAATGGTCAATCAGCCTGAATGAAGGCAAAACCTCATTTTAATTGGCAAAAGAGATCTCAGCCCTTATATGTAAGAAAAAGAGTAGCTGTCAGGTATTGTAGCTACTGTGCAGAGTTATGTATGCTGACAATTGTGATCTCTGCATTTCATCTGTGGTAGTTTGGTTGTGATTGGCCCCCATTATCTCATAATCTCATAGGGAGTGGCACTATTATGAGCTATGGCTTTGTTGGAGGAAATGTGTCACTGTGGGGATCGACTTTGAGGTTTCATGTACTCATGATACTGCCCAGTGTGTCAGTCGACTTCCTGTTGCCTGAAAGTTGTAGGAAGTTGGCTATTTCTCCAGCACCATGCCTGCCTGCATGCCTCCAGGTCCCCAGCATAATGGACTAAAAACCTCTGAACTGTAAGCAAGCCTCCTCAATTAAATATTTTCTTTATAAGAGTTGCCATGATCATAGTGTCTTTTCACAGCAATAGTAAACCCTAACTGAAACATCATCTATCAGTAATATTTTATGAAAACATACTAAATATAATGACAATATATTATACACTGTGGAGTACAAAGAAAAACAAGGCAGCCTTGCTGTGATATTTAATTTTTGTATTATAATGTTATAGTGGGATAAAGACACTAATTTTCAAATAAAAACGTATCAGAATATATCCAGTTATATTTAGTGAGAGGAATGAGACAGTCTAGAGACGAAGTTAAGATCACAGAAGTCCAGCAAAACCCAGGTTTAACTTTAGTTTCTTCACTTACTGTTGTCAACCCTGAGAGAGACTTGCTCAAATTTGCAGAACCTCAGTGCTCACATTTTAAAATGTGAGAGTTTTAACACTATTTATCTCAAAGGACTGTGGCCAGAAGGAGTTGATATGAATGCATCTAAAGCTTTCAATACTTGGTGCAACAACTGGAATTGGAGGCATTGGTTGTTTAAATTTATGATAATCCGGTTCTGTGAAATTCCTCTGTCTTCTGAACAGAACACATAAGAGGGTTAAGTGGGAACATGATGGAAATCGCCACTGCTGTATCGGGCCTTTCATGGTGGCACTAATCCCTTCAGCCCCTCCATGGATATGATATTGTTCTTTGATTTACTATTTTCCTAGGTGGAGGCAGCTCCAGTGACTTCCATTTGGCATTTTCCATGATAATAGTTCTCACTTGGTAGGTCAGAACAATGATATTTAGAATCTGCCAGCCAAGTACATGTATTCAAATTATGTATTTTGAAACTTGGAATATCACCACAGGATGAGTTTAAGGACCTCTATTCTTTTTGAGTTGAATCTGAGCTAAGGTTCTGCTGATGATCTCCTTTTCACAAATAGCTACACTGAGGACCACAGTGACATTTGGGATCAAAATCAGTATCCACGAGTCTCAAAGTTCGCATTATTCCCTTTCCTAAAATGCACACTTACCACACTAAAAGGCTACATCCTATGAAGAATTATAGGTGAAAGTGCACTTTCTTTTATGTACTCATAAACTTTCACTAGGAGACCACAGCTCCCTTTCATTCAAGAGGTTCTGGACTTGTAAACTGGCTCATGTCTTGGAATTTATAAGGGGGTTTTAACTCTGCTATAATTTAAATCAGGCTTTTGTTTACTTGCTCAAGGACTTTCTGCGTGTGTTGCTCAGGTAAGAATATACTAGTCCTTTTTGCTATTCCCCTTTCAGAACATACGATTAAATGGTGAGTGCCACAGGGCTGCGTGAGTCCGACAATTATATGACTTTATTTTGATTCTGCTGTCCACTACACAAATTTCATCCACTCTGACTCTGACAGTTGAAAAGCTATTAGAGTCCCTGTTACGCTGATACATACCCCTAATTCTCTAATGCATTTGGTTGCAGTTCTTACTGTAAATATGGCAGAATCATGGGACTTTAAAGATACTAGTATTTATTTATCAAAGTAATAATGAAAGCCTTGCTCTCTGGACTCTCCCAACGTGGGTGAATGTGTCTTCATTGACACAGACTTCTGTCTCCTAAGTCTTGAAACCATACCTCTATATTTTAAGCCAGTGGAGGTTGGCCATTTCTAATTCGCTCATAGTGGACCATCTTAGGATCTATGTTTAAATTGTTATGGCTTATTTTAACTCCTCCAGCAGCAGTCATAAATGTAGAATCTCTGCTTATGGGGCTATCTCAAGAGATTTTGGAACCATTTTCCAAACCCTTAACCCATGTCCACCAGTGTTCCACTGGCTTAGTAACTACTTGTGTAAATTACAAAACTCAAGTGCTCCTACTGGCACATGGGCTTTTGCTCATGAGTTGTGAGTCTCTTTCCCTGAGTTCAAAGTTAGTGATGCAGGCTATACCAAAACAGAACAAGAGGAACTTAAATGTATTCATCAAAGTGAGGTAGATAATTCAGACGAACAAATTTGGGTAACTATACAATCTTTAGTTCTTCTGGGTTCTGAAGGCACTAGATATGTACTTGTTACACAGGAACACACTCACGCAAAAACACACACACACACCTAAAATAAAGATAAAAAAATTTCTTATAAAAACTATCAATCATGAAAATATCAAAATCATTTTTGCATTAGAATAGTTATTTCAGAAGCAACATGGTTGAAGAGGAAGAAGGCAAAAAAGCTGTTTATTTTATAATTCCTTCAAAAATTGGTCATGAAGTCTCTTTGTAGCAATAGAACAGTAACTAAGAGAGTTATTTTTCTTGTTCCTTTAAACAAATACCTGAGTCCTCCTCAGGGAGGGATTAAACATTTGGCTCATGTTTCAGAGGGCTCAGTTCTTCATCACTTGGCTCTTTGTTTCTGGGTCTGTTGTTCTGAACAAAATGAGTGTTTACTAGAGAGAGGCTCTTTATAGTGAACAGAAAGAAATGTATGGGGGTATAGGAAGGAAGCAGGGCTTAGGGACCTCTTTCCTCCAATATACACTACCTCCTACCTTTTATCACCCCCCAATTACATTGTGAATCTATGAAAAGATTGATTCATTAATTAGGAAGTATCCCTCAGTATCTAATTATCTCTGGAAAGGCCGTCACGGACATCCAGAGGTGTGTTTTTTCCCTATCCCTCAGGCATGTCTTAATACATTCAGGTTGACAATCATCACATAACAGATGCTATATGTAATCTATCTTTTCCCATGTATAGATTGGTCCCACATAAGACTACAAATCTGAAGCTAGGTAGATTAAATAATACACACTCTTTTTTTTTTCCCTCTGGTGGCTCTTCTGCAGGGGAATATGTTTTGCAGCTGTTTGCTGGGTGAAATAGTTGAGAGAGAATCTTATTCTGACTTCAAATGGTTCCCACATAAGTATTCTTTACTTTTCTTTCTTTCTTTCTTTTTTTTTTTTTTAACAAAACCTTAATCACAATCTTCAAAATGCTAATACAAATCTCTCTACTTCTTCTGATCCCTTGGAAGCTTGTGCAAATGTTATGCTAACGTGCTCTGTTACAGCTGAGAGGACACTTCACATTTGGTAGTGAGGCACATTATTGACAGAGCTCCGGGGATTCAACCCCATGAGTCTCAGAAGTTAGAAAGCAGAGGAAAGCTTATGCTGGAAAAAATAAGCCCTGTTACTACAGCCTTTACTTTTAATTATAATGTCTTGAAAGTTACAATTCTATTCTGCCATCTCACCAGGTGCTTAAAAAAATGAGATTGCTGCATCTTGCTTTTAAAGAGCATGTCTGCATCAAAACATAATATGTCTCTACCTCCTGTGGAACCACCTAGTAATTCAAAGGCATATTTCATCTGAGTTGTCTAGACTGTCATTGCCACTGGAAAATTAAATATAAAAAATGTTCGGCTCTTACTGTGCTGTATAACGAAGGGATGGGGAACCTCAGAGAGATCATGGCTTTAGAAACACAGCCCACCAATCTGCTCTGGAAACAAAACAAGCCCAGGAGTGTTTGCAATGACTCCACAAAGCAGGCTTTAAAGATTTAGAGTGAAAATAAAGCATCTCTTCCAGAAATGGAGGTGTGAGACCCATAGCCAGTGCACGCATTGTCTATCTTGTCTTCTAGAGAGAGTTGTACAGTAGGCAAGGTCACATGAAATCCCATTGGATTCAACTTCTTGGTTTGTCCAAATTGCTTGGTTGTAATAGGATTTGGAGACAATTACTATACTGCTAGAAATCACATTTGAAAACTGTTGTGGCCAGAGATGAAATAGAACTCACCAAACTTCTCCGTGGTTAAATTAGAGGGAAAAGAATCCAGAGACCAATCCATTCTGGGGAATTATGTGTCCAGCCAACCTGGGAATGACTCTTGCTTGAAATTAAAAGGACCTTGGATCATATATTAGCTCTGTCAGCTTCTAACAAGTTATTTAAGTTCTCTGGGCCTTAGTCTGCTCATTGGGTAAAATGGTTATGTGTTAATGGTAAAACTACATTTTCTGTTTAAAGTCATTACCTTTGTTGCAGATACAGAGGAAATGCACATTAATAGTAGTTATCCATGGGAACAATGACAAGCATAATACTATAAAAATGTAAAACTTTTTACTCATGCAATTGTGTTCTTTGTCTGTGTGGAGTCTGCGCACATGAGAGCAGGTATCTGTGCAGCCCAAAGGTATTGGATTCTTCTGGAGCTGGAATTACAGGCAGCTGTGAACCACCTGACACAGGTGCTGGGAAATGAACCTGGGTCCCCTGCAAGAACAGCACAGGCTTTTAATCACTAAGCCATCTCTCCAGCCTGCTAAGCATAGTAGTACTGTTCAGCTACGTTACTATGTTTTAGCTTTGTATTAGGTAGTAAGGATACTAATTTAGAAGATATGAATTTAAGATATGAGAATCATACTGCTAGAAGGTAGATTTGAGGAAAATGGGGAAAGTTGGAAAGTTATCCTGACAATAATTTTATTACATCCAATTATACTAAAAAGTGCTTATCCTATGATTCTTGCACTTGCAAGGCTCTGTTACTTCTGGGGTTTCAGACATTAGAGAGGTTTTTAACATCCTTGCTTCCACAGAACCTGCTGTTTATCATGGGACATTGTGGCGAGCGAATAATCACACAAATCATTATGCAAAGCTGTAATGAATGCTAGCAAGGGAAAATGCCATGTGCGTTTAAGCAACAGAGTAACTTTCTGCTCCCTGAAGAGATTCTTCCCAAATAGAAATATTTTAGAGTTTTCCTATAACATGTTTTCCCAAAACCATCTGTTCTTCCCCAGTGGAGGGAACTGGTGCCTTACAGACCTTTGCCAGTGACTGTAAATGTATCTGTACAGTCTCTGAACTTTGTATAATTTTTGTTATGGACTATTTGGGTTTATCCAAAGAATAGGGGATTGGTAAGTAAATACTGATTGTCTATTTATACTTCGAGAAGGAATATCTTTTATTTCTACCAAACTCAACCATCACACTGGGCACTGATCTCTTACCAGAAAGTCTTCTTCATCCCCTCCCCCAAGCAAGGAGACTTTGATTCTATTATGCCTTTGTCAATACATCCTGACTCATTCTACTGAACTTTCACCTGTTAGATCATCCTACAAAGTTCGTTTTTTTAATTGAAAATAAATTCTTCTCTCATACAATACATCCCGACTACAGTATCCCCTCCCTCCACTTCTCCTAGCTCCCCTCTCCCTGAGATCCATTGCCCACCTCTACTTCACCACCCCCGTTTCCTTTCAGACAAAAGCGGGCCTCCAAAAGACAACAACCAAACATGACAAAACAAGATACAATAAGATAAGGCAAAAGCCCTCATAGTGAGGCTGGACAAGACAATCCAACAGGCAGAAAAGAGTCCCAGGAGCAGACAAAGGAGTCAGAGATACATCAGCTCCCACTGTTAGAAGTCTCATAAAACCACCAAGCTAACAGCCATAACATGTATGCAGAGGACCTGGTTCAGACCCTTGTAGGCCCTGTGTTTGCTACTTCAGTCTCTGTGAGCCCATATGATCCCCGCTTAGTTGATTCAGTGGGCCTTTTCTCCTGGTGTCCTCCATCTGCTCTGACTTTTAGAATCTTTTCTCCTCATCTTCCACAGAGTTCCCAGAGCTCTAAGGGGAGGACCTAATAGAGACTTCCAATTTAGACTCTCTGCATAATGTCTGGCTGTGGGTCTCTGCACTCACTCCCTTCTGCTGCTGGAGGGAGCCTCTCTGATGATGAGTGGACAAGACACCAATCTATGAGTATAGCAGAATACCATTGGGAATCATTTCATTGATTTTTGGGGGAGGGGCTAGTCATGTTTGATTCTGTGCTAGGTCTCTATGATATCCAGTCTACAGTCTCTGGCTATCCAAGCAGTGTAGGGCATTGGCCTCAAGTTAAACCAGACAATGACTGGCCACGCCCACAAGTTCTGTGCCACCATTGCCCCAGCACATCTTTCAGCCAGGACAGATTGATCCTACAGATTTCTTACCAGGTCAGTAAGCATGTATGCACATTTTATAAATCTGCCAAACTGAGTGCCCTTTGGCCAATTTAGGATTGGTAAACTAGAAGTTAAGGGATGGTTGTAGGATAAAAAGAAAGAAGAGAATGTTGTTCCTAATTCTGAACTGAATCTTCTTTTTTTTTTAAATTTTTATTTTGCAATACAATTCAGTTCTACATATCAGCCATGGATTCCCTTGTTCTCCCCCCTCCCGCCCCCTCTGCATCTTCTTGTTTAATGTTGTATTTCCCTCCTCCCAAGTCATTGATGAAAAATCTCTTTAGCAAAGTAAAATGAATCATAACATACCAACGTCGTAAAGAAACTTGACATTTTATCAATTATGACTCTGGCAAGTGACAGAAAATGTAATTCAAGTTAGATTAAACCCAATAAAGTGTTGTATTGACTGAATCGAGTGTTTGCTTTTGGTTTTTAAGTGGGAGATCCTGTTTAGTAGAATATAGCCTGGGGGCAGGTAGGAATGTAACTCAATTGTAAAGCAGTTGCCTAACATGTATGAGGCCATGGATTCAATCTCCAGCACTGTAGTGGAAATATAATGTGTGGTGATATATTGTGTCCCCCAATATATTGTGCACCCCAATAAAGCTTATCTGAGGATCAGAGGAAAAAGCCAGCCACTATATTAAACATAGAAGTCAGGCAATGGTAACATATGCCTTTAATCCTAGCACTAACCGTAGAGGCCTGGTGGTCTGTACAGACAGGAAGTGATGTAGCTGAGAGGAAGTGAGACGCAGAACAGAAAGGCATGAGTATACAGGAAGTAGGTCTCTTTGGCTGAGGATTTCCAAGTGGTAAGAACATGGCTGGCTTCCTTCTGCTTTTCTGATCTCTCAGGTTTTACCCCAATATCTGGCTCTGGGTTTTTTTATTAATAAAACTGTTTAGCAATTCATCTTATAATAATGTAATATGTAAACTGACCAGATACATAAAATCTAGTTCTCTATTTTCCATACTGGAAACTGAAAAATACTGTAGACTGACTTTGTCACCATATACAATTTCTTCTAGAATGTGTTCTACAGTTTAGAAAATAAAACCAAAAATTCATTTCTGGTCTTTTATGTGGCTGTGGGTACAGATGATTTAAGTTGTGCTAATTTGTGGCATTTGTGTGAACTAGGTTTTGAATTAGACTAGAATAGATAGGTTTACTATCTTTGACAATCATTTATTTGGCTGACATCATGGTTAAGGCAATGTGTTCATCAACAGATACTTCCTGAGTCCATGGTTTTTTCTAATGGAGGTGTCAGGCTTCCTGTTCAAGTAAGATACAGCATGGCTCTGTGGTCAGGAGCTTCTCCATTTAGCATTTTCCTACATGGGTTAGGGAAGACCCTACAACTACAACTGAGGCATTCTCCTTCTGACCATGAGGGCTTATTCTTAGATGTCTGGTCCATAGCACATTTCTCTCATTTTTAATGATATTTCTAAACTATTCCATGATTTCTATGTTCCAATTGAAATCCTCTTCTGCTTATGTCTGTTATAGTGATCCCTGTTGTCTGCTACTGACTTTTGATTAATATAACTTTGTCTTTTGCCAATATGAATGGACGTGAGTACTATAACATGCATTAGGCACAGTATATACTCTGAGATTCTGCACCATAAAAATAAAACTTATTTGCCGGTATCTCATTTTCTTTCTCAGAGTTTCAGCCATTGTTATTTGAACTAACTTCCTCTGAATAAGTCATGTGCTATTAGTTATCTTTATTATTCATTTACAGTTTCACATATGTATTCTTTGCATACTGAGTACTCCCATCTACCACCACCCTACCATGCCTGTCCACCTTGCCCTCCCTCCTCTCCCCAATATCTCTCATAGATTCTTCCTTTTGTTTTGTGACCCAGCAAAGTAAAACATTGTTACTTGTGTGTCTATGATTTCTGGTTAGTTCAGCAGAGTGTACATATATTACAATGTTTAAGTGAGACATGGTGACACAGGGCAGCATTGTTACCTTGAATCACTCATAATTAGGTATAAGGGAAAACTACATTTCATTTGACCAAACACTGAGGCCTTGGGAGTTTTAACTGCTGTCCTCAATAGCATGCATAAGACAGCAGACAGCAGAATACAAATCTATTATCCCCTTCTAAGTACTTATTTGCAAGTTGACAGAGTGAAGGACTGAAGGATAACTGAGAACAAAGAACTCAAGTGTGATCTTGAGACCACAGACCTTCTGAAATCCTCTTCACTCATCATCTCGCACTCATTTCTTTGTCTGATGTCATTTTCTGAACAATGCCTTAATTATTCTTTGAGTTTGATGAAATATTTTATTATCTGAGACTCTTTTGAAGTGTTCTACACATCTTTAAACTTGACATTATTTACTCAGCTCTTTCACATAAATTAGACTTTGCTCATTACATACACGTTCATCCTCAGATTAATCCTTGGGGAAAGTTATTTAGTATTTCATTTAGTATCTCAGAGATAAGAATTAAAGGAATGTACTTTGTTACACACACATTAATGGCAGTAACAGAGGTTTGGTTTGAGATAATAGAATCTAAATGTCCTACAATTCAAAATTGGCTAAATCGCAGATGTTTTGTATTTATAGAATATATTATAAAAAATTAAAAATATTGTTTAGCAAAATGAGAATTTCAATTTCTATAATAAATATTAAAACAAGACTACAAATAATATGATCTTTACATGTATGCTATATACATGCACACGACAGTATTTATATGTCTACTTCAATACAAACATACAATATTATTAAAATTTTTACTATTTTTACATAGACAATTAAAATAGTTACATAGCTAAAAACAGTCTTGAAATTTGTTTAACACAATCTGAATAATAAACACCATGATCTTCTAAACAAAGGTCAAGAATGTGTATAGAATATGAAATTATCCAGTCCATGGGAAAGGTAAATTTTGTGGTTTTGACATCCAATAAAAGGTGATTGGCATCATATAAGAAGGAAATATACAACTGTGAGAAGAAAAACCAATTGATTAAAAACTAACTCATGAATTGCACAGTTCAGAGCACAGATAGCCACAAATAGCATATGTCTATCATTGTTGAAGAAACATTGGTTAGTAGAGTCAGGAAAATTTAAACAAGGCATGAGTTAGAAATAAGGAAGTTGAGAGTATAATTCTGCAGTGTGAGATGTACTGGATGAACTTAATGCAAGAGCATCCACTTCTGTAGAAGACTGGACATTGAACTTGAAGATGAATGTGGGTATCGAACTATGGTTTTAATTTACATTTTTTCCCAGATGACTAATGACATTGGGCATATTTTCACTTTTTGTCATCTACATATCTTCTTTAATGAAATCTGTTCATATTCCTCTAATTCTTTGCTGATTTTTTTTCCTATTAACACAGTTGATTGTACTGATTAAGTCTCTTGTTTTTCTATTTGGCTTATTTCATTGTTGAGTTACAAAGATTGATTACAAATCCTGGGTATGTATGTTTTATTCATGATGATTTTTTATTTTTCATATTTTCTTGCACATATACATGGTATACAGTGTACTGTGGCTGTATCTACCCCCACTACTCCTATCCTCCTCCTACTTCTGTTCCCCCACTTCTTTTCAGCTAGTCTACCTACTCCTCTGATGGATTTTTTTGTTTTTGTTTGTGGCTGCTGTTTGTTTCATTTTGTTGTGTGTCTTTTTCAAGTGGTGTGTATTCATGAGTGCAATGGTCACGTGTATGCTCGTGAGTGCAATGACCATGTGTGTACTCACGAGTGGAATGGCCATGTGTGTGCTGTGAGTGCAATGACCATGTGTATGCTCGTGAGTGTTAATGGCCATGTCATAGGCAAAAGACAGGCTTTCACAACATACCTTTCCATTATCTTTTCAGTCTTTTCATATCCTCTTCCATGTCATTCCTTAGGTTTTAGAGGGGCTACTATAGATGCATATTTAGGACTGACCATTCAATAGTCAGTTATCACATATAGTTTTAATACATGCCCATTTGGCAAACTTGAAGTACTATATGCTTCTAGGCCCTGTGATCTCCACAGCCACAGTTTTTGTACATGTATGTGGTACCAAGCATATATTCTCTTCCTTGGAGTGGGATATTGCCACAGAACTAGATGGCAAAAGTTGTGGAAGACACCACAAACTTTGGATTATAGGACATAGAGAACTCAAGATGGATCTGAAATGAATATGTATTTTTTTCAGATGTATTTTCTTAGTCTCTGACTCAAATGTTCAGTTTTTAAATTGTTTAAAGAGCAAAGGTTATTGCATTTAAGATCAATATATTGATTTTCTACTTTATGCTTTTTTTTCTTCTAGTTATGGAAACATAAAATTTCAAATGACCACTCTTGGACTTGGAATGTATTTCAGTAGCACTTGTTAGAGTATGCAAGGTCCTGAATTTATTCCTAGCACTGCAAAGTGAACAGGTACCATGAAAAAGAAAGACGGGAAAGATTTCAACTGGGAATAGGCAGGAAGGCTAATACAGAGGGGAAGGGAAGGAGGAAGGATAAATACACTAAGGGTCTAAGGATGCTTGAAAAGGCCACCTGGAAAGATACTAATTTATGCTTAATTAAAGTACATATAACTATATGTGAGTATATAGGTACTCATGCGTGTGTGCGCACGTGCGCAAATACACACACACACACACACAGGTGAGTTTAAGGGAAGTTATATCATATGGGATGACAGTGCTCCCTTCAGAAGCTACAAAATAACAGAAAAACAAGGGTCAGGCATGGGAAATCTTCCTTTGAGTTGTTGGTCAGAAGAGTACAAGAGACACCTCCCCCCAACTCAAACTGTAGGCTATTGATGCGTCTCTCGGTTGCCTCCCAGAGCTTGAAGGTAAGACCCTATTGCTAAAGACACCACACACTTTGGACATAGGACTTGCAGGAACTAGGCTGGAACTGAACTTGGAACTTCTTCTCTGAAGACTAGCTCTCACAGAATCTGAAGCTTGCTATACAAGCTGCAGAGAGAAAACTAACAGTAGTCCTATGCAGCTGCAAAGCCTGAGGACTACAATGATGAACACGCCACCAACATAACCCTAATTGTGCAATAGTGAAGATTATGTCTTGGGTGGGGCTAAGCATTTGTCTAATTGGACTTAAGACCTGGTCAATAGGATGGAATTCATGCCTGGTATTGGAAACCTTGCCAACTCCCTGTGGCTGGTGAGGTCATGGATACTAGAGAAGTTAATACTGCTGCTTTCTTAAACCAGTATAAATTATCACTGCATTCTTAGTACTTATCCTTGTACCCCAGAAAAGTGTAGCTCTTATTCATCTTCAAGGAAGTTTCTGTTTTTAACATATAGAGACCATCACAGAAATCCACGACTGGTCAAAATACAGAGAACAGTTGACCATGGAGTCCCACTCCTAACTGATACATCTACAACACAAACCCCTACACCTAAAGGTCAGGGTACATCATGGAAGAGGGGCCATAAAGATTGTAAGAAACAGAGAACCCTGATGTCTGCTCTGAGATAATAACTTCTATGTATGCCAGGGAAGCTGCATTCATAAAATGTTAAAAAAATAACCAAACTGATTACTTGAACAAGATGGGCTAAAGACAGTAGGAGTTGACATACCTATGGATCATGGGGGAAGTCTGACGGGCTCCACCCTTAGATAAAGAACTACAAGTTACTGAGGCAGAATCGTGTGTGTGTGTGTGTGTGTGTGTGTGTGTGTGTGTGTGTGTGTAGCAATAATGATTAAACAAGAAGTTATGAATTTAAAGGGAAGTAGGGGAGGAGATGGAGATGGGAAGAGTGGAGGAAGGAGGGGGAACACTCTACACTTATGAGCATCTAAGCAGAACTAATGAGATTCAGTGGACTATTTTTTTTAAAGATATGAAGTTGAGAGGGAGGTGGAGGTTATGTTGAGTATGAGGAGCTGGAGGGAGTGAGTAGAGGATGGGCTTGAATGACCAAAATACGTTGTATATAAGTATGAAATTTTCGAAAAACTAAAAGAGAAATCTGAAATTATAAAAATTCTTGAGGTAAGTAAAAACTTAAGCTAACCACCTGCAAGAGAAGAAAACTTCGGGAAGCAGATAACATCCTAGGATCCCTGAGAGAGATCTATTGGTATATATCTTCATTAAGAGTCCTGTCACCTCAGGAAAATTGTTTCTTCTTATGATTTAGTTTCCTCCCACAGAAAATTGGGAGATTAAACCAAATAACACCCACATGCTTTTCCTGATGTATTGTCTGACAATTTCTAAATAGTTTATGATCAATTTTTAATATTGGTCCTTAAAACATAATGAATTGAATATTGGGTTTTCTTTCGGAAACCTAAAGAGTCATGGAAAAGAATTGTCAGATATACTAGTAATGAGCGATTAAGGAATTAGCAATGTTTATTAGTCATTACAGTTTTTCTAAGAAAATCATTATATGAGATACTTAGGTGATTGTGATATGCCACACACTTTCCTTACATATGTGTGTGAGGAGGGAAGAGTTAGATAAATGTGCATTGGCTTACATATTTACAACCGAAACAGAAGTGGTATCATTATTTCTTATTACGTGGTTTTAAAAAATACAGAATTTGAGAAACAGAGATGAGTTAATGAATAATGAAGCCTGAATTTGAAACTTACATTATTCTTTACCAGTTGAACACTGTCATGGGGTTTTATTGGGTTTTCAGGTATGTCTCTTTGAAGTGTTAATGCCTTAAGGCACATCTTAAGGTAAGAGATTCAGACTCTTGCTGAAGTTTGCCATCAGACACCTGCCTCCTCCTATCCATACACAGACTCAACAGGAGGCCTCATCTCTCTGATAAGACCTGCACATAATCACAGAACAATCTAATCATTACACGATGCCTAGGAAGACACAGACTGAACCTAAACTGTAATGTCTTCTGATGTTGGACAAGTTCCAAGAATGGAATGTCTTTTGGTTTGTTACACTGAGCCCCAATTGTCCTCTGAAAAAAGTAGTAAGAGATGCCCTGTGGGAGATTAGTGGTCTTTCCACACTTCAATGCTGTGCTTTTTTTTTTTTTTGCTGAAACAGATGCTATTACCAGAATGGCTGACTTGTAGTGACCTCATACATTAGAATAAAAATTGTTACTTATACTTAAAGCTGACCATTTCCTACTGATATCAGTTGCTGGAGCTCTGAGCCCAAAATGGATTACATTTACTCCTGAAAACTATCTCTGTGCTGAGCCACCATCTCTCTATCCTGTGAAAAGTACATGATGCCTGATTCAAGTGAAAACTAGAACTTCACAGTCCGTTTTACCAGTAGAGCGTTACATAGACAGGCTTGTATATTTTCTTGTCATTCACCAACTAAATAGCTATTGCTGATCACAAGCAAAACCTGTACTTTTGACCTACAAATACAGCCTGTTTGGTGAGGGAGGGTGGAGTCAGTCTGTAATTCTTACACTTAGGAGGCTAAGGCAGGAAGATTACAAGTTTCGAGGACAGCCTGGGCTACATAAGAAGTTCTAGGGTAGTCGTACAAAGTGAAATTCTATCTTTAAAGTTGTCATGCCGTAGAGGAGGAAATAATATATGCCCCAATGGTATAAAAATATTTACAACATAGATATATATAAGCAAATAGAAACGTGGAAAACATGGATTACAATTACATGTAAGAAGCACAAAGCATTGGGTCTTAATATGTTTTCACTCACAAACACAAGCTTTCTCAATGTTATTTACCTTCCTATTAACCATCCTTATCATTGTTCTTCCTCCCCTCTCCCACTGGTTCCCTTCCCCTCCCTCCTAGTCTCCTCTTCCTTTTTTAAATCTTTCTTTTCTTTCAGATTTTATTCATAAGAGAAAACATTCAGTACTTGTCTTTCTGAATCTAGCTTACTTTGCTTACCCCAATGGTCTTCATTTCCATGCAAACATCATTTTATTTTTAAATATTCTATTGATTCTTTCAGAATGTCATACAATGTACTTTGATCATATTATCCCTAATTCCTCCCATTAACTCCTTGTAGATCTTTATGTTTCCTTCTTTTTCTTTAATAGTCCAACTGCAATATTCTTCTTGGTGTGGGATCATTCACTTTAGTGTATTTGACCTGGTAGGAGCCACACCCTTAAAAAACCTGGCTGTCCTCATCCCAGAAGCCATTAACTGTTCATAGCTCCTCAGTTAACAGTGGAAGTTCATGAGCTCCTCCACCTTCTATGCTGGAGAATTGATTTTGTACAGGTGTTGTGCAGGCAGCCACAAGTGCCTTGAATTCAAGATTGCAGGGGACCTGTCATGTACAAAAGTCATGGCTTCGATCTTGTCCCCTACACCCTCTAGCCCTACAGTCTTTCTCCTTCCTCTTCTGTGATGGTCTCTGAACCTTGGAGGAATGGAGAGATATAGATGTCTACTTTGTGGCTTAGCACTACACAGTCACTTATTCTCTGTATTTTGACCAGTTATGGGTTTCTGTGTTGAGTACTATCCACCACAAAAAGAAACTTCTCTGAGGAGGTCTGAGATAAGAGCTGTATTAATTTACAGGTATAGAAATATGAGTGGATAAGGCATTTTGGTATTATATCCATTTAGCAAAATGATAGCTGTAGGTTCATTTTCAATGATAAATGAAATTCCATTGTATACATATGCCATGGTTTATTTTTAGAGCTATTTGTGTCAATGAGCATTTAGGCTGATTGCAAGTCTTGCCTCTGAATAGCACCTTAATAAATGTGGGTGTTCAAACATCTTTATTGCATACTACCTTTAATTTCTTCAAGTATGAACCCAGGGGTGATAGAGCTACGTCAATAAGTAGTTCTATTTTTAGTTTTGAGACAGGATGTTCTAGCTTCATGTCCTTTGCTGTGATGAAATACCCAACAAAAGCTATATAGAGGAGGAAGGGATTTATTTGACTGATTGTTCCAAATGATAGTCCAGTATTGCAGGGAAGTCAGGGCAGGCACTAAGGCAGGTCACATCGCACCCATAGTCAACGCTAGGGAGAAATAAATATACTCATGCTTCCCATTCCCTTGTTCAGCTAGCTTTCCTTACTTTTACAGAATTCAGGACCCAGTCTAGGGTATGGTGCTTTCCCACAGAGACACATCCCACCAACATGTCCACAGGCCAACTTTATCTAGATCATTCCTCATGGAGGTTCTCTTCGTATGCAATTCCAGGTTGTGTCAGGTTGACAGTTAAAAAATCTAGTACACAAAATCTCACTATGGAGCTCAGAACTTTTACCTGAGCTCCCAAACTTTGGGATTATGGGAAGCATCTTCATTCTTGGCTGGATTACAGCTTTCTACTTTTTACACATTATCGAATACTGGTTGAAAGCACTCCGTGTTAGATGATGTATTGCAGCAACTCTGGATGTGAATGCTCTATTTCTTCAGTTGTTGCTGAGTTTTCTTAGTGAGTTAGCTGAAATCACCTTGTAGAGTGTATTTCTCCTGCCATGTATTGCTTCTGATATTTCTAGCAAATATGGTAAAACAGACATTTCCCCCTTTTGATTTCATCTTCTATTCCAGCTACTTGGAATTCTGCTCTGGTCAGCATAAGTTACTTGCTGGGCAAAGAATGTGCTTTGGCTCCATTAACCAGTCACATTCTGCCCTGTACCCTGTGATCTGTGCATGGCTTTAAGGCTGTTGTCACAGGTCAGAAGGTTTATGTACTTTGTCCTATATTTATTTGTGGACTAGGAACATGGGGGCTCCCTACATGATTGCTCCCTTGAGGGTGCAGCCTTGGGTATGCACATAATCTTCAGAACTGCCAGGGATGACTGGTTTTATTTTTAAACCTACTTTGTGGAAGTCTCACCTCAATCAGAGTAGTTTATTGTTCAGCATTTATTCAGAAGTGGTTTTAGTCCCTGGTGAAATAGATGCTTTTCCCTTGTGTTCATGGATCTGCATGGAAGGATTTTAAGTAGTCTACCTATCGAGTAAGCTGCTCTGATTACTTTGGAATCTTTCTGAATCCTAGTGCAAGTGTAGTCCTTGTTCACCTAAATCAAACTGCCCCAAAGGAGGCTTTGCATGGCCCCCTCCTTCTGATTGTTTCTATGTTTCTTGTTGTTGTCACTTTGCTTGTATCTTGGAGCTCCCAACCGTCTTTTAATTGTTCTCCACCAAGGCCTCCATTGTCTTCAGCAGTATCTTTAGCCCTGTAGTCCTTCAAGTCCTGTTTCACATAATACCATGCCCATGGGGTTTACACGTCACATTCTTTGTCTTCTTGGCTTTCCATTTTCCCCTGGTAGCCCAACACCACTCCTTCTCAGGAGCTGGAGGTGAGCAGCTGTGTTAACTATCAAGTAAGAAAGGAGTGGCAGTCATGGCCTTCCTGGTGTGCCCTGTCTGGTGAGGCATCTTTGACTGGAAACAAGCTAGGTCTGAGCAATTTCAGAGCCCTAGTATTGTCAGCCTGCCCCACGGGCCATAAGTGAAAACTGTGTGATTCAAGGAGAAGACCTTCCTCATGGCTGCATCTATATGGAATAAGGCTTCTGCAATGTGGAGCTGAAGAGGGGTCCTTGTTGCAGGGACTCCCCTTTGTTCAGTGAGACATTGGCCTCAGGATAGGAGAAGGTACTGTCTCTCTTTGGTGAAGGCCTCTGAGCGTGTTTACAGCAGTACTTCTGTAATGTGGAACAATTGTTGTCTCTGCAGAAATGCCACGAACTCTTATTGCTTTTGCTAAAATGTAATAGATTTTCTTGCATTAATGTTTTTTATTAAGATCATTTTCATAGACTTAAGATTGTTCCAACTTATTGTTAAAGATATTTTGTCAGTTAGTTTGTTCTTAGAAAAATGTCTAGCCCTCTGAGTTCTTTCTCATTTGGAAGACTTCTTTTCTATTCACTGACTCTTAATCTGGAGTTTAAACAGAGATTTTTAAATTTTTTAGGATTCTTAAATTGTAATAATATTTTGAAATCTGGACATGTGTATAATTTCTTGATATAAAAACAGAAAAAGAGACAATTTGAAGGAAACAGATGATTAGAAAATGGGGGAGCATGGGAAAGGGGCTGAAGAGACAGTGGGGTAGGATGAATAAGAAATATATACTACTTATATATAAAAATGTTACTATGAACATCATTGCTTATATGATAATCCAAACATTAATAATAAAATATAATTCATATTGAAAACACTCTAGCTGTATACTTCCTGTTGGTAGACATTTCATCTAACTCCACTTTGTACTTTTCCAACAAATGTGCATCAGAAGCTCAAAACTGTAGCTACCAATTGTGTATACATTGGATGACACAAGTTTCTAGACACTCCAGCAGAAAAAAATTAGCAATTTTTTTCTGTACCATTATGCCAACTTAAGTAATACTTTGTATCAAGACTAAATATTTTCTTCAAACTAAACCGGGGATACTTTCAAGTGCAATGTACCAACATTATAGAGTGGCAAGGACCTAAGGTCACGTAAGTTTTCTGACACAGACTGCTATAGGACAAACTTAGTTGACAGGAACTAATGCAGTGGGTGGGAGTTGAATTGCATCCCCCTTCAGAAAAACAAAGAGAAATTAAAATCCTAACCGCAGTATCTAAGGAGGTGACATTCTTTGACAGAGTCATTGCAGATATAGTCAACTAAGATAAGTCTACCAGAGGAGGGTGAGGTCTATTCCAGTATGGCTGCTATCCTTAAATGAGGTTGCTATGCTAAGATGAAGCACAAGGAGAATAATACTACATAAAGGGGAAAAAACCCACTAGTATATACCTCTACAAGCTAAGGAACGACAGTGTTCCCAGCAAACTGCCAGAATGAAACAAAAGTCAAGAAAGAATAAGCCTCTAGCCCTGTTGATACCTCATTTTTAGAATTCTAGCATCTCCTAAGACCATAAATTCCAGCTCTTTTAAGCCACCTAATCAGTGTTACTGTGCTGTGCTGCAGCCCTAGAAAACTAATATAACCTTTGAAGAATAATAGTCCATTTTCAATGGAGTGAGAAGGACAAGTATATGGGACTGGTACACTAACTACTGTGCTGATGAGGCACCCAAGAGCAGGTACCATGAGATAACAAATGTAAATCTGGGAAGAAAGGATAGTATTGTTGGAGATTGGAATGTGAAAGTTTGTGATTTCAATGGTAACCATCTCAGAATCAAAATAGTGTTCAACAGAACACTGTTGAAGTATATAACTCAAGTGCATTGCAAGTAGAAACCAGGATATTTGAGATTATAACTGGTTTTTGCACACTGTCAAATATCTGAGGATGAGGCAGAGGCTGGAAGGGAGAGGACAGTAAGGTAGGTATAAGAGGGTCTTTACAAATGCTAGGACATTCCACTTGAGCAGAGTGGAAAACTCAAGAGCAGGAAAGAGAGAAGTTTTAAAGAGTGAGTTCTTAGTAACAAATTGCAATTATTTGAAAACAATGGTAAGAGAAAAAAAACAAACTACTATTTGTGTACCTTAAAAAATGGGGAGTGATGCATAAGGAGCTTCCATTGGGGAGGGCTTTGGTCTACTTAAAACTTTTAGGAAAGAGAAAGTCAAGTTCAGCAAGAGTAAATAAAGAGGAAGAGTGTTCTTTGAAGATTTCATGGCTTTTTTTTTAATACTGTACAAGTGTTAGAGAAGAGCATGGATACTGTTTAACTTAGCTCAAGATGTCCCAGTAAACCCGCCATCCACTGAAAACATCTTTAATGAAAGCATACTTGACATTCCCAACCTTCATCTTCGCTTTGCAGCACAGTGTGCTTTAGAGAATGAGTTATTTCTCCCCTGTGAGTATGTGCTTGACAGGCAGGCTCCATCTTGCTTCCACCACTCATCATTGTGAGATTTGAGCACATCTCAGTTGCCCAGAGAAAGATCCAATTCAAGATTCGAAGACAGCTTTCTACTCAATGCATCTAACTTTTCACCCTCACACAGTCAGAAAAAATCTTAAGCCAAACCAGGTGACCACCAGAACTGGTGACTACCAGAACTGGTGACCACCTGAACTGGAAACAATGGGTAGGACTGGATGAGAGCAAGGGAGGCAGGAAGCATAGACTAATGAGGACATTTGTATGTATAAGTGAAGACAGAAACTTACACAGAACATTCAGAGTTTAGAGGCTGCTGTGGAATGTGAGGCATGGTTGCCATGACTGGCCTTAGACTCAGTGAAGTTTATCACCAGTGCTTAAATGATCACATAACAAATTGGTCTCACAATATCACTTTTCCCAATTATTACTTATGGAATAATGGAAATATATACACCCTCAATACCCCGCTGCTCTTAATTCTAGAAGGGTATTCCCTGAACAAGCTGTTGCTGTTAATGAAATTACATTTCCCAGGTTCCATTGACATCAAATGGGCCATAAGTTCCAGGCAGTGGAATGTTTGCGAAATTGATGCCAGGGCCCCACACAGGGCTTCAGCACACATTCTTCCACGTGTTCTCCTACCCTCGCAGATGGAGATGGCAACTTCTCAATGAATTTATGAATTTAGAAGCAACAAGTTTGAAGTGGCTGAACCTTCATCCCCCATCACACAGGTGAAAAAAAACACTACTAAGTCAAGTTATTCCATATTTTAGCTTGTTAATGGCAGTTACCTACTCTAATTATTAGAATGAGGTTAATTATTGATGGGTGATGTCACTCTGTATGCTGTGAATGTTTTGCTCTGATTGGTTGATAAATAAAAAGCTGATTGGTCAGTAGCCAGGCAGGAAGTACAGGCAGGATAGACAGACAAGGAGAATTCTGGGGAGAGGAAGGCTGAATTAGGAGATGCCAGCTGGCCGTTCAGGGAGCAGCATGTAACGGCACACAGTTAAAGCCACGGAACACAAGATGACATATAGATTAACAGAAATGGGTTGACTTTAAATGTAAGAGCTAGTCAACGGTAAGCCTGAGATAATGGCTGAGCAGCTTTAATTAATATAAGCTGCTGTGTGATTATTTTATAAGCAGCTGCGGGGTCCATGGGGCTGGGCAGGACCAGAGAAAACTTCAGCTACAAATTATAGTATCTCTTCAATAGAGCTACCACAGCTGAGTCAGTAAAAGTACATAAACTTTTTAGTCACAGACAGGATTAATGAGTTGTGAATGTCACAAGTGCTAGCATTCTTACTCTCAATAGGGTCTCTTTGTAGGGTAGAGTTATTTGGGACATCAATAGCCAGGTTTGGGTTCCTCCAACTTCAGAACTGGGCAGAGGACCTCATTCATAACAAAATCACGAAGGGTGGATGAGAAGCACAAGTTGCTAAAAACTCAAAACTTGGAAGTCCTATTTCCAGCAAATGTTGATTTGTCCCATTTGTTTTGTTTGTATGCCAATCAAATATTCACAGGAAATTTCCTCATTATCTCACGGAAAGTCTTAATGATGAAAACCACTGCTTAATTCTCGAGAGATCAGGGGAGTCAGCATACTGATTTAGTGCTAACCTCATTAGGACAGGGGCTTCAGAAGAGAGGATTAACAGCAGGATGTGCTGCATAGTTAAGTATCAAATTGTCAACCAATTAGGTGTTCTTCATGTGAACAATGTATTATTTTCATATATCAGATACCAAATCTCAAGTATTGCGATGTCTTTTTAATTCTAGAGTATGTGATTAACCTTGATTATATTCTTGTACATAATTTAAATTCTGTGCTAAGATACAAATCTTTTGTGAACTTGAAATTGCTTCTTGGTACTGCAGGGGATTTTGTAGGCATGTCTGTGAGGACAAACATTTGGTGGGTAGAGCATGGGTTCTACCATTCCCACTAAAGTGGACAGAACACAGGGAAGCCAAGGGCATTTGTTGGCTGTTTGAAAGGGTCACCTGGGTTAACAACTCACACTCTACTTTACTAAAACTTACTGTTAATCAGTCTTGTGTGCATTTAATTTGTTCACTTATTCATTCTACAAGTTTATTCATTCTATAAACCGGATTGAATTATGGGCGGGCTAATTCATATGAAAGGGAAATTGGAAGCATCAAGGCTGTAAAGAATGTATTTAGGAAACTGTAGATAAGGTTTATAAAAAATGACAGGACACACACAACTTTCAAAAATAGCATAATCCTGTTAAAAATATAAACCCAAAGTATGCATAGATAAGAAGGTGAAGTATTGGTAGCATAGCTTTTGTTACCCAGCAAAATAGGAAAGGTGTCTTTAGTCCTAACTTAAGCATTAAAGCAACAAAATGCAAGAACCGACAAACAGGTGTCCTTTCACCAAGACCAGAGTGGCCCAGAGAAGAAAGTTCTTTAGCATTGAAAAGTGGGCTGCTGTAGAGTAGAGAAGGAGATGGACTATTTTCTTGGTGCAGGGAAATACTAGCCAAACACACACATTTCTCTGAGATCAAACAAGTACATGGAAACAAGGACATGAGAAACGTGTACTTGTGAAGGAAAGGGTAGTAGAATTAGAAGTAGTGGGTAAGTGGAAACAATGGCAAAATGCAGCTCAACATACTGTGATACAATAGTGATTGTAACCCTTCACAAGCATGATGGTGAGAGCATGCTAAGAATTTAGGAGGACTGTTGACTCAATCACATGCAATTATCATAAAACGAAAGTGTCATCTAGAAAAGAGAAAACTGAGAAAATTTCCTGTAGCCACATGTGACTAAATAATCCATGGATGATGGGATTAAAAGCAAATGACAGCACAGCACGCCACAGTGCTATTTACTTTCCAAAGTGTCCCTACTTAAAGTTAGCTCATTCATAAGATATAGGACGTTTTAATCCTTCTCTATGGATTTAGTTGTTCCCAGTTAATCCTCTCAATGTCTTAAGGTTTGAATTATAACTCTCCTGGTAATTATGTGGGTGTTAAAAAGTGACTTTTAATTTAAACTAAGTCAATCTAACAAAATTAAAATATTAGTACCACTTATTATTTGTGATTCTGGGCAAGTTATTTAGCCTCATTATTTCTTTTTCTTTGTGAAATGAAAATAGTGGTTGTTCTTATATCATGAATCCTATATAATTAATTAACTCAGTATTCTATGGAAAACATTCAAAGTAAAGCATAAATGGTGCAAATAAAATGTCTAAGACAAACATCACTGTTAAAATTTGCTATTGTTTACACATTGTTATTATCTTCTTGTTATCAAGACCAGAGTACAAGCACTTGACATCATAACCATCATTGTACATTGGTGCATTGTAGATTGTCTTTAAAACCATATTTCCCAAACTAGACTACATGTAATATTAATCTCTGCATGTTTTCTGCAAATTAAAAGTTTACTAAATCACTAGGCTGGAAGAGATTGATATTTCTGTCCTGGTTTCATTGCTATTGTTATGATAAAATATCCTGACAGAAAGCAACTCAGGAAAGCATGGGCTTATTTGGCCCACAATTCCAAGTTTCAGTCCATCACTGAGGGGAAGTCAAGGCAGGAACTCAAGCAGCTAGTAACACCATATTCAGAGTCAAGAGCAGAGAGAAATGAATGAATGAGCTCACGCTGCTTCCTTGCTAATTTTCCTCACTACTATGCAATCCAGAGCCCAGCCTAGGGAATGGTGCCACCCATGATAACCCGAGTTTTCCTCTATCAATCTTCTATCAGGATCATTTTCCACAGACATATTCACAGGCCAATCTGAACTAGACAGTTCCTCATTTCGACTTTCTTTCCAGATGATTCTCGGCTGTGCCAAATTGACAGTTAGAAACAATCACAATTGCCTAAGCACTGTTTCCAAACTCTTCTGGCTGTAAGCTGTTTTTTTGTTTGCTTGCTTTTATGTTTTAAATGTGTGGCTATCTGTGCATATCAGGGAATATGTCTGCAAAAATCTAACTGGAAAAGGGAAACCTACCTCTGTAATTAGCATGCTAGCAGCTAAAAACAGACACTCTGCTTGAGTGAGCTCCAATACTGCTTTTTACTGGGCCAACAAGTTACCAGTTCTGTGACTTTGGATAATTACTTAATTTCTTTATATATCAGTTTCCTTACACATATTATGGGGATAATAACAGTGCCATTAATACAGGGCTACAAGTATTAAATGAATTAATAAGGCTAAAGGTGTACATATATTTTCTGTGATATATATACATATTATATATACCACATAAAATATGAATTATTTTAGTATCATTTTGTGATACTAAGATCTTTGCCTTTGGACACATATTCTGTTCAAATTCACAGAAATTGCAATTAATTTCTGTCAGTGTGCTAAGACTTCCCACTTACAGGTAACTCCTCCTGTACATGTCTCTTTGAGCCAAATCTCAGGGTATCAAGTGTTGTCCATCAATTCTCCACATTCGTCTATTCTTTAGAACTAGATCTTCCAAACTCCCCATCTCTTCTTTTTGATAGCTCCTTCCCCTCTAGCATATAGGACCCTGAAAATGACAGATTCCACTCCTTTTGTCGGTACCAAGGTCAAGTTCGTGTTCAGTGATAGCAGGTGGCATCGAAGAGAGATGACTTTCTAGGGACCAGGCTGTCATTTGAAACAAATCGATTAGTAGTTGTACTTGGCTGCTAACTCTTACTAAAAATATTGAACTCATTTAATTTCTTGGCTTCTCTGGGACTGAACTCTGTCCATTTGGGGCTGTGTTATTGGGGCTGGTGGCTGTGACAGACTCAAGCTAGGAAAATTCCCTATCATCTCTTATTACTCCTTGTCCCCAGTGCTGTCCCAAAATAAATGACACCAGAGTCAGATGCTCGTGGGTCCAGGCAGGGCCTTTGCCAAGCTCCTGCCCTATGAAATTCTCTCATCCCCAGCCTAGGGAGATGGGCTGATCTTTGTATCTCTAGGGAACTTGAGAACATAACCCAAATGGGGAAAAAAAGAAGAGAAAGTTCAGTTTTCAGATCTATTTTTTTTTTTTTTGCCAAGGAACCATCATAGCAATTTTCTACCATTATATTCCTCTTTCACACTTTATAAAAACCTGGTTTTATTTAAAAAGGCATACTCCCAGCCTAATGAGATAAATCATTATCGGTAGGAACCCAAAAAAGTTCCATTTCATTTTTTTCTGTAATTTATTTTTCAGATAATTTTTCAGTAAAGGTGGATGTTAGCAAGTCAATGACTCATCAAATAATTTATAAAAATAATGTCCTTTTATGAAGTTAAAGAGTGATGGTCACAAGAAAATATTCCTCTTTTTTTCTTTTCATAGTGTTTCCTCTTTTCTCTTGTCTTTTTGACCTGAAGGTTGTAATGACATCTTGGGATTCAAAAGAAGGGACAGTTACGAAAAGGTCAAATGATTAAGCAGAAAGATGAGAAAGTTTTGAGTTCCTCATAGATCACTGGGAGTGGGGGAGGGGAGAGAGTTGAAGCAACCCTGGAACTGCCTCCTCGCAGTCTCTCCATGATGTAACCCTCAAGTTGCTGCTAGTTGGATCATAAACACCCTTTTCAAGTACTGTCTCAATGAAATAGTCTGCAAGACTCTTAGAATTTGGAAGGGCTGACGGTATCTGAATCAGTTGCAGGCTGTAAGAGGGGGGCTGATTTATGAATGTGAATGAGAACCAGTTTGGCATCCAACCTCAGTTCTTCTCCATATGTTGCATGCCCTGGAATAATTTACCCAATATCCTTGTGAATTGTTTTCATAGTATTTAAGGCGGGCAAAGTAACTAAGAGGACCATTGGGCAGATTGAGTCACACCTACAAACATTGCTAAACATGGAAATGTTTAGTACAGAGTAGAAATTCAACCCACTTGCACCACACCTTTGCCTCTATGCTACAATTAAATGTAGGTTCAAAAGGGGATTCCAGCTATGTCATTGGATAGGTTTTGGTGTGGTGCCAAATATTTTAAATCAAATAAGAGATAAAAATATTTTTTTCTTTAGATTAAGAAACAGGCAGGTTCTAGTTCTGAGTCAGAACAACACGAGCTGTCAGCTGGATTTTGTTCCTGGGTTTTCTGTGGCTCTTGTTTCTGATGCTTTCAACAGTCCCTCCATGTTGACTGAGGTCCTTAATGTGAGAAGCCCACCAGAGGAGTCTCCTTAAATGCTGTGGGAGTTTTAGAAACAATGAAAATTATTGTCAAACTGTGAAGAGCATTTGGTTCATGATAAATCAGGGGAGTGGTGGAGGGCTTTCCCATGAAGAGGGCAAACTCTGGTAGCCTCTCTTAGGGTTCACTAGACACAGAGCCTGGCAAAGGAACTCATGAATCAGGGATTTATTAGTTTCCATGATGTTAGTTTCTATAAAGAGAAGTGTTAAGGGCTAGCAAAAAATGGAGACAGTGATGTGTCATGTCCTATCAGGCCAGGTATCATCTCCAGCCTGATATGAGGCAGTGTTGTACAGAAGAAACTATGTGTCCATTTCTCTAAGCTCCAGGAAAGGGAGTTGAGCTTTGTGTTTCCATGAGAGTCAGTCACCATCATGGACTGGATTGTAAGTAGGGAAGAAACGCTGAAGAAGGTTCAGTTTTCTGTGCACATAATCAAAGTGGCTGCAGTAGTCTTTAGACAGCTTTGTGAAGAAAGCTCTAGATAAATGGTTCGACCTTCCTAGTGCTGTGACCCTTTAATACAGCTCCTCATGTTGTGGTGACCCCTCCAACCATAAAATTATTTTCATTGCTACTTCAGAACTGTAATTTTGCTACTACTATAAATCATAATGTAAACATTTGTGTTTTCTGATGGTCCTAGGTGACCACTGTGAAAGGGTCATTCGACCCCCCAAAAGTTCTGCAACCCACAGGTTGAGAACTGCTACTGTAGATGCAAGTTAGAAGAAGCGAAGAATACCCAAACTGGTCCTGGGTTTACGTGCTCGGGACGACTAAGGACGATCAGGGGAAATATGAGCAGGGAGCATATTGTGCTCTCCAATCCAACTTCTCTGCCTCGCAGAGATAAGTGTATTCATACTCACTTCACTGTGAAATAAACAAGCCCTCAAACACAAATCAAAGCCTGAATTATCCCAGAATGCTTCCAACCCAGTCATTCACACACCATAATACTAAATATGAATTTAATACCTTTAAGCTAGACTTTCATAACAGAGGTAGAAATTAAACAGGGTATTTTTTTTAACTCTACTACAGCATGTCTTAAACATAGCTAAATGATGAAATCAAAAGTGACCTTGAATAGGCAGGTTTTCTGTAGGTAATCTAAATCACTGTTTCAATGGGGCAAGCATTTAACATTCTTCCAGTTGGGTGGCTTCCTGACTTTAGATATTTCTAGGAAAAGAATGATAATAATCCACAAAAAAATGTGTTTTCCTCAGCATTGTGGATGCTAGGCCAGCATTTCCTTGAGGAAGCATAAGCCATTCTCCCACTAGATAAGTTCTCAGAACCACGTACTCTCCAGACAGGAATAATCCTTGCTGTGTCTGTTCTTCTCCATCTCTATGCCCTATGCAGTGTCTGATACATACCACATGCCTTGTAAAGGATCAACAATGGAGTTTATGGAACTTAGGACGGGCCTAGGGCCACAAGAATCTGGGCATTTTTACTTAGGAAAGATTTACACACAGCAAAATTAAAAGAATATGCATCACTTGATCTTCATTTGCAAATGTCATATATATGGACTTTATTAGATTGAGGTGTGTTCCTTTTATTCCTATTCTATCCAAGGCTTTTTTTCCACGAAGGATGTAGATGATCATGTGATTCCCATCTTTAAGACCACTTACACGATTTGTTACATTTATTAATTTCTGTATCCTGAACCATGCCTGTATCTTTGGAATAAAGCTAACACAATCATGATGAATGATTTATTTGATGGTTTCCTGTCAGTTTGCAGGTATTTTGATGAGAATTTTTGAATCTATGTTTATCATGGATATTGCTCAAACATATTCTACACCTAACACCCTACTCAGCACTTAATAAAGAACCTTTATTCAAACTAGAAAATTGCCTTGTTGCTCCTATGAGTCAACATTTAATTTCTACTACTTTTCTCAAAATTCATATAAATTGATAATAAGAATGAATAGTATGTGCTCTTTTATGTATGGCTTCTTTCTCTTAACATTGTTTACAGCTATGCTTCTGATACTATCATTAATTCATTGTAATATTCTACTGACACACAATGGATCTGTCTTCAGTTGTTAGATAATTTAAGTAAAGTTGCTATGAATATTTTTTGTCCAAGTGTTTGTGTAAATATATTTATTTCACATGAATAAACACTTATGGGTGATATGTAAGGTTCATAGGGCAGATAGACATTTAACTATGCAAAACCCCATCAATTGATTTTACACTCCTAAGCACAGTACATGAGGGATCTAGGTGCTCTTCATCCTTTTCATCTGGCTTTGTCAGTATTTTACATTTTAGCCATCCAAGTGGAGATGAAGCATTACAAAATTATCCTCTATATTAATTTGTATTTCTTGAATGGTGACATTAGTAATTTTCAATATGGTTATTGTCCACTTACATATCTTTATTAGAATTGTGATTAAAATATTTTACTAATTTTCTCATTTTTATTTTGACTATTTTAAATGATTATTTATTTACAGGAGTTCAAGTATTTTTAATATAAACCATATATCAGATATAGTTGACATGATTAGTTTCATGAATCTTTCATCTCAAGTAATATATGAACATATGTATATATATATATATCTTTAACTCCAAATATTATTATTATTCTTATCTCATAAAAGATATTTTAGTGGTTCCCTTTATTTTATTCTTTAGTTCTTCCCTTAATCTTTTGTACTGGTTTATGGTATGTTTAGTTTTATGTGTGTGATCAGTCTATAATATATTCTTACTATCTTTGCATCAGATGATTATCATGAAAGTGATTAAACTTATAAATTAAGACATTTTGTAGTTACCTAAAGTTTTTTTATTTACTGTTTATGACAGGCTTCCAAGTTTCCATTTTACTTTCCTGCCTGAAAATTTTTTTTTAACATATCTTGTAGCACAGGTATGTTGACAATGAATTCCCTTTGCTTTTGTTAATCTGGAAAGTATTTCCTGCTTGTGTTTCAAAGCTGTTTCACTGATGTAGAGCCTGGATTGGCAGTGTTTTCCAGAACATTAAAGGCACTGCTCCATCAGTAGCATCCCTTGGTCATTAATGAAACCTCTGCTACAGTTTTTACCTGTGTTTTCCTCTGTGCTACATTTTTTTTCCTGTCTTTTTTGTCATGGGTTTCACAAGTTTTATTACCAGCTCTTATGTGTGCCGTTACCGTTTCACTGTTCATCCTGTTGGGGGTCTTCTCAGCTTTTTGAATCTTTGGTGATGTCTTTCACGAATTTTGGGGAAAATATCTAGTCATCACTTCTGTGTTCCCACCTATTCTTCTCCCGGGATTCCTGTTGCATTTATATGAGATTGCTCACTCTTGTTCTCAGCCCCTACACACCCTCTTCTGTTTCCTGTCATTTTGTTTTCTTTCTCTGATTTGTATGGTTTATTTTAATCTTTTTTCAGAGTTCCTTGTCTCTTTCCATACATAATAATGCATTCAATTGTTTGCTGGTGAGGCCATCTCTTCAATCTCCCATCTCTACTTCCTACATTAACTGCCTAATACCATACATCTGAAATACCCAATGTTTTGATTGCTTCCAATAAAAAGGCAAATCCTTTGATAGATAGTCTTATCATGATGGGAAACAAACTTGAATTCCTGTCTGTTGGGTTCTTGGAATGGCTCAGCCTCTGTTAGATTCAGGATTTGGGGGCTGAAAAAGAAAAAGAGTGCAACATTAATGCCAGTCAGATGACAGAACGGATATTCAAAGTGGTAATACGTAGCAGATAACAATATGCATTGTTGAATATCAGAGTCTAGCTTCAAATTCCCATGACAGTAATTATTTGGCTTCTGATGCTGAGTATTTACTTTATGTACCCCTCAGTAGTAATAGAAGTTAGCCACTTCATAACTGTTGAAGGGATCACACAAGGAAAAGGCATTTCCAGAGAGTCTGAAAGGTGAGTACTCAGTCCGTGTTCTGTCTTTGCTTTTTCATTTACCGTTAGTTCCATTTTTTCCCTGTCACTATCATTGTTTTAGTTAACTACCCATGAATATTAATGGCCCTCAATGGTCTTTTAAGTATAAAATTTGCAAGTGAGTTCTCATGTGCTTTGATAACTTCCTTCCTCTCTTATACAAATATTCTACGATGATTTCAGTTGAGAGAAAATTGGAGAAAATATATTCTTCATATACTTGATTTCTTCCTTGCTCACACCCCCAACTTTGTCTCAAACACCCATTTATCCCTGTTTTTAACCTATGTTTCCCCAATAACTTCTTTTTTCTATTTTCCTTTCACTTCTCAGTGTCAACTCCTTTTTTAAAGATCACTTCTTCAAATGTTCCTCCTTGAGTCCTTCCTCTCTCACTATGCTCTCTAGAGTAAACATATTGATGGTTCCAGTCACCTCCTGGACCACACCCAATTAATTCTGCTTTAGAAATATATGTATGCCAGGAAAATCAAGCCATCACTACTCTTTTATTTCTTAATATGTACATTAATGTGATATATGTGAATGACTCACATTATACGATGTTATTTACTAAAGACCAAATATTTATTTTCTGTTACTGCCATAGCAAGTTACTAATAACTTCATGAGTTAAAGCAACAGAAATTTATAATCTTATACCCTTGTAGGTAAGAAATAGTTTACAAGGTCTTAGTTCACTTAAATACAAGTGTTCTGGGACTGATTGCATTCTTTTTTATATGCTCTAGGAGGTAATCTATTTTCTTTCTCATTTGGATGTTTGACTCAGGTCCTTTCCATTTTGAAGCCAAGATTCCAGTTTGTAGCCAGACCATGAGCTGAGACCAGTCCCCATCTCCCTGCCATACACTGTCCCTTGATACTCATGGCCTCCTTTTCTGACCTTCAAAGCTGTTAGGGAAGTCAAGTCCTTACTTTACATTTCTTTTTGTTTCATCATACCCATGAAAAGAACCCTTGTGGTTCCTTTAGATCCACCTAGATAATCCAAGATAACCTTTTTTCCCTCCTTAGTCACTTAATTATCCACCTTAATTCCCTTTGCAACCCTGAGCCCCCTTTGCTACACAACATGACAGGTTAGATATTATGGGGACTGAGACATGAATATTATTGATAGAGGAAGGCATTTTCCTTGCACTTATCATTTCAAATGCTTCAGCTGTTAAAAGTCACTTTTTGATCTCACCATGACTTTGGGTTCTCTTCTCCTTTTTAAATGTGTGTATAAAATGTCTTTCTTTATATTTATTATTGCATACTATTATAGATTAGTTTGAAGTTATAAACTCCACTCTGCAGTAGCATAAAGGAAGAGATTTACAGTAAACAAGATGCATGTTTCTTAGAAGGCAAACAAGACAATCATTTCTAATCAATTGACTTTACCTGTCAGTTATCTCATATCCAAAGTTCAATTTGTCCAAAAAATACAGTATTTTCTACAAAAGTAATTCTTAATGTAACTACCAAGGGGTGGAACCATACCAAGCCTGGCAGCCATTGCTCTTCCTGTGTTTATCACATTTGACGTTTTTCTTTCAAAGGGATGCTTGAGATTTTATCTGTAGCTCTACCTGTCCCTTTGGTCACTTGGCAATTAATCCTAACAATTGTGATGAAAGTAAGAGTTTTAATTCATATTATAGCTTTTAAAATAGTCTACAAATATGATTTTATGCTGTGTTTCAATACTGTGAACTAGACAGGGAACAACTGCTATACTTACTATTTCACATCTGAAGAATGTTAGGTTGATTGGTGGGTCATCTTGTCTGGAGACACACGAACAGCACAGATGCAAACTAATCTCTGTTTTCCACCATGTCTACTGGATTAATTTTGGAAACTGCTGTGACAATCTGGTTCTGGTTTCTTACTTTTTGTAAATTTATCATTGTAATGTTTGATCAAGTTGATAACAATTGAGAATGTGTATGATGTATTGAATATCACAATGTGTTTTCTGAAATAAAACTTTAATGAAATCATTCTATGTATTCTGAATTTATTTCTACATGAATGGAATTTTATGTCATCTTTCTATCACACGTTTTCAGGTCTATTTTTATTCTCCATGTATACAGTCATTTTTTCTCTTTTCTTATGTTTTAGGATCCCAAATGGATCTCCATGTCTCCCATATTTTATTTTCCTTTATTAGGAAAAAAGTAATATATCCAACAAGTCCTCACCAGAAAGAAGAATCAGATACTTAGAAGAGCCTTAACACAAGTTACTAGCAAGTGGTAACAAATATTCAAACATAGGTAGGTTTAAATAAAAGTTGTTTTCTGACTTGCTATGTTCCAGCATGATGGCTTCTGTAAACTCCTATAAAACATAGTTTGCAGCAATTTTAACATAGTTATTATCATTGTCTCATATTCCGTATAATTCATATTCCTCCAAGAGTGTTATATGGATCAAGTGCCTTTTCCAGATGTGGATTAACCCAGCCAAATATATCTTGATATCATTAATTGAATGTGAGTTAGGTATAGATTTCTGTGACTCCTGCTTAATATTTATGAGCTTTATAATTAGTCCCCATACACTTTGTTTCAAATAAAAAACTAAACATTATTAAAATTCATTAGATTTCCACTCTGACTTCTTTTAATATGTCTTATTCTCTGAGATTTGCATATGTGTATACAATGGGACTGTGATCATATCGATCCCTATTCCCCCTTCCTCCAAATGACCTTGTTAAATGAAGCTCTCTCAGTCTCTATTCAAGTGCTTATGGAGGGAGGATTTATTTGCCTCAACTTTTGAGATGTTGCAGTCCTTCATGGATAGGTAGGCACAGGTAAGTGCTGGTAGCTCCTCAGAAAGAAGAGAAAAGGGGGTTCTGGTACTTGGGTGGCTATCTCCTTATCTTGTTTTTATTCAGTTCTGTACCCCAGTCCATGAAATAGTGCTGCTCACATTGAATTCAAGACAGGTCATATTCCTCAATTAATCCTCTCTGGAAAAGCACACATAAACACACCCAAAACAGTGCTCCATCGATGCACAAGGAGTATATTTCTTAATCCAATCAAGTTGATGGTAAACTTTAACCATTACAGTATTTTTTTTCTATTTTGTTCCCCTTATCCACTTTTACATTAGCAAATATGAGTACTGAGCAGATATCTGTTTTTTCACCTAAATAATAGAAAATGAAGTCTGAGGATGACAGCTTAATGTTATCTCACTTGATATGTACAGAAGCACTTTAATTTATATAAAATACTTTTGCAGGAACAATACTGACGGAGGGATGGGTTTTGTTAGATTAACACTAACAACAAAACATAATGTCTACTTAGGAACCTCAAGTTCATTGCAAGAGGAATTCAAGGTAACCTGCATAATCAAGAGCAATCTGTAATAGGCTAAAATTGGGAGCACAGGATCTGAACAG